>NW_020897842.1:1312650-1336105 GCF_003984885.1 Neopelma chrysocephalum | reverse complement strand
CTTTCGCTTTTCTCCCCCGGCCCCGCGCCGCCCGCCGCAGCGCGGGAGGGCGCGGGGCAGCGCGGAGCCGAGCGGGGCAGCGGCGGGGGGACCCGCGCCCACGGGCGGGCGGGCGGGAGGGCGGCGGGGCTGCGGCCGCCGCGGGGAGGGCGAGAGGGGCTCGCAGCCCCCGCAGCCCCCGGCCCGGCTCCGCAACCCCGGCCCCGCCGCCGCCGGCGCGCGGAAGAAGGGAGAGAAAGGACCTACTTTTGGGCAGTTTTCTCGCCCTCGCCTTGGATCTCATCGTGTCGGCGTGTGGATTCTTCTCCTCCTCCTTGAGCCCAGAAGCAGCTACACACTATCTTCATCTCCCCAGCATTGTCAGTTTGGACACCTTCGCACATGCGCACAGAGCATTCAATCTGACACCCTCACCAGGGCCAAAAAAACTTTCCAATGTATTCATCATCATCAGCCTGGTTTGGGCTTTTTTTTTTTTTTGCCTTTTTTTTTTTTTTTCCTGTCCTATCCTCTTCCTCAGACCACTTATCTCTGCCCCCTCCTCTCTCCCAGCACCCATCACAGCCTTCCCCTGATCTGCCCCTTTAAGAAAAATCAGCCCTCTCCGCTCCTCACCCTCCGCACACTGACCTTACACACTGGACAATATTTAAGGATCAAGGTGCCATCCTATAAAGAGGTGATTATCATTATATTATTATTATTACTACTCTTATTACTACTACTGAATAGCAATGCTGAAGAGAGTTTAACAGATGTCATCTTGCAATCGTAGTTTAGACATGCTTTTGTTTTTAGTCTGAAAAATATTTTTTTACGTAACTTTTCAACCAGCGTCTGTCTTTATTTTCTTCCCCCCCCCCTTTTTTTTTTAAACCCTCTTCTCCTTTCTTGCCCCCTTTGGCTCGGGGGGATTTCGCGTAACTTTAAGAATAATAACTTTTAAAATAACAGAATTTGCGCTGTTGTGTTTTGTCGGTATTTCTCGTGTTTCTACCAGAATGTTTCGGCGCTCGGCGGCTTCGCCCCTTCTCCCCCGCTCGGGTTGTCGGTGTTTGCGGGTGTTTCGACCCGGGCCGCGGCCCCCACGTCGGGAGGGCCCCGGGCCCCGCACCCCGTCGGGAGGGGACGGGGAGGGAAGGGCGGCCGCTCCCCTCCGCCTTCCAGGTGGAAGGAAAGCAGCGCGCCGGGGCAGCGCTCCCCAGGGACGGGGGAAGCCGGGAGACACCCGAGGAAAGGGGGGAGAGGAAGGACAGACACCCCCGGAGCGTCGGGGAGCCCCGCGGGACCTGCCCACACCCCCCCGGAGCGGAGGTAGCGAGAGCCCGGGCAGAGCCGCTTTGAAGAGAGGAGCGAAGTGTAAATAGCCGGTGATTGATGTGCTGGCTTTGACTGCGGAGAAAGCACTATTTTAATTCAAGTGGCCAGGTCAGATGGTCACGGAAGAAGGTTGAAAGGTAGGATTTAATGAGATTAATATGGAGAGAGGGAGAAACGCGCGCCTTCCTAAACATTCCATAAAATATTGGGGGTGAGGGGAGCGCGGCGTCCCCGCTGGAGGCGCGGACACATCCCGGGGAGCCCCGGGGAGCCCTGGCACCGAAGGGCACCGCAAAAACAAAGCAAAACTTGTGCGGGTGCGTCAGGTCCCTGCTGGAAGCCATTCCGCCAGCTGCACTCCTGCCCTGCAGGTGGAACTGGGGAGGGGGGAATATTCCTGCTAATTACCGGTTTTCCCCTCCTCAATAAACTCTTTAATTGCAAATAGGAGCGGGGGCCTTTCAGATGCTACCGAGGAGCCGCGTTCGAGGGCAGGGTGGGGGAGCAGGAGGCCAAATAAAATAAATCCGTTTGAAGGGAACTTGGAGCCACGTGTCGCCTAAAATGCCGAAGCGGTGCCTGTGAATTCCTGCCTCGAGGACGCCGTTCCACGGCGCGGCGGGCACCTCGAGGTTGGAAAAACAAGCTCTTCCCAGCCTCACCGGTGAAACAGGAGCTCGAATGTTTCCAGCTCATTGAAATATTTCTTCCAGCGCTCCTGGACGCGCTCGCTGTCCCCGCGTCCCCCACCGAGCTGCTCCTGGGACGGACGGATTTCAGTTTGAAAACGTCGTCCCGGGTTATTTGTCCCTGTTATTACAGCGGTCTTCTGGCAGAAGACCGAGTGAAGCCGGGAGACCCACGGCTGGAGAGGGGAGAATGTCCCGGTCGCCGCGTCCCCCTCCCCGGGCCGGGGGACGAAGGGCACGGAGGGCCCGCAGCACCGGGCCGGGACCGCGGCCGTGCCCCCCCCGCAGCCCCGGCCCGGCACAACCCCTGCTTTTGTTTTCTTGCCAAACCCTCCTGCATCCCCAACATTCCGATTCCCCCGGGAATCAGCTCCTGCGGTAAATAGCCAAGCTCAAGCTCCAGCGGACCCGCTCGCAGACATTTAGGGAGACGCAAAACGCTTTCGGGGGCGCACGAGGGATGTGGGGGGGGGTTCGACCGTGTTTTTGGTGATGCTTCTGCCAACGAAGCCGCCGAGAAGCGGCCCCGCCGGGTCTGTCCGAGCCGCTGCGGCCGTTCCTGCCCGGCTGGAGCGGGGCTCCCGCGGCCACCGAGCGGGGCCGGGCTGAGCGGCGCTTCGCCGGGCCGGGAAAGGGGGAAAACGGAGGAGGGGAAAACGCCCTAAAATAAAAATGCGTGGGGAAAAAAAGCGGAAAAAAAATAGAGAACGAATTCTGAAGGGCCGGTGCCGGGGTGTGCCGGCGGTGGGCTGCGGGGCGTGGGGGAGAGGACACGCTGCCACCCCCCACACGAGTGGGGTCCCTTCCCGCACCAGGCACAGGCGGGTGACTGCGGTGCAGCCCCCGGGAACGGGCCCCGTTTCCCCTGCTCGCTTTGAGCCAAAACAGCTCGAGAGGCTGCAGGGCCGGCGGCGAGGGCAGGGGCCGGGGTGCTCCGGGGACGGCGTGTCCTCAGGACACGCTCCTGTTCCCACCGAGGGTTGTTCCTCGCTGCATCCCGGCACCGAGACCTCCATGGAAGGAGAGGGGTTCCTGGGGTTCAGCAAACCCCCGGAGCGAGGTGTGCGGCCCGGGCAGGGAGAGCCTCGGAGCCCCCCGGAATCCCCGAAGCCCCCCCCTGTCCCGCCGGGTGAGCATCCCGCGGGGCCACCGGCTTTTCCAGCCTGCACCTGTTTGAGTGCGTGTCGCTTCCACGGGGAACAGCAAACTAATTAGCGTGGAGGGAGGGAGGGAGAAGCGCCAGGAAGCTTCTCGGCTCTCCCGGGTCAGGCCGGGTGGCTGCCAAGGAGCCGGGGCCCTGCCCGGCCTGGAGACACGCGTGCTCCACCACCTCCCCAGGAGCTCTGCCCACGGCGGGCCTGGGGCACCCCGGGGGTGGCTGAAGGGAAAAACGATTCCCTCGGAGGTGGCCGAATTTCCACCGAGCCTTAATAACTGTCTCTTCCAGGGAAAGCAGCAGCCATGTCCCTCTGCACCACACGCGTGGCAGGGGACAGGGACCCGCAGTGCCCCAAGGGCGGCACGGCCCGGGGTGAGGATGGGGGGTCTGGGGGCACAAACGAGCGAGCGGTACAGAAACGTGCCTGTTCAGTTTATCCCCTCCGCCCTCGCCCCCTCTTTGTGCCTCCATCCCGCTCCTCTCCCCGCTAATGGACATTTCAGCCCGCGGCCCCCGCAGCACGGGGGAGTCCCCGCAGCTTTGGGGAGGGGGCGTTGGAACGGCGGGAATTTATGGGTGGGTTCCCTGGCATCACCACTACAAGCCATGTGTTCCCAGGTGCTTTAGAAGGCTGGCTTGGAACACACTCTCCAGGTGAAGCGCTGCGTGGCAGCCGCCAGGCTCGGCTCCCTTCGGGGCCCTCCCGGGAGCGCCGGGCTCGGGTGGGCACCCACGGGCAGCGGGGGGGCAGGGGAGAGGGGAAAGGCGCTTTGCGAGCTGTTTCGCACAAGTGTTTTTTAAGCAGTAAAGAAGATTAGAATGGTTGCGCTAGTCCGGCTTGTCCGGGAGCTGCCGCACACCCCGAGTAACCCCTTCCCAAGGATTTTCGCATAAATCACTCTTTGTTCCCGCGCGCGGCTGCGGCGGGATTAAACCAAGAATTAATATTTTCAACTACGCAAGAGCCCGGTGGCAACAGGACGGGGCTGCGCTCCGCGGGGTCAGCGAGCCCCGCGCAGATCAGGCGGTAAGAATGTCACACGCTTCCCGAGGGATTTTTCCCTCCTAATCCGCCCTTAACGAGCGGAGGAAGCGCACCCACGGGGGGACGAGGGGCTGCCTCGCACCCACGCCATGGAGCAGCGTGCCGCTCCCCCCCCCGCCGCCAGGGAATTCCGACACCTTTGGGACGCGGTCCCTGCGTGGAGCCGGCGCAAGGGGGCGGTTCAGGACAGGCGGGAGCCCCGGGGGGAGCCCCCGCCGAGCATCCTCCGCCCCGGGGCCGCCGCCGGGGACACTTGGTTTGTGTTCCCAGCAGCGGCTCTGCTGGAGGCCGGGGTGAGGCGAAAAAAACATAAAAATAACAAAATTAAAACTCTCCAAGGGTGGCTGCGGCCCCCCCGCGCTGAGGGTCCCCCCGTTCCCCGGTTCACACCCGCTCCACACGCAGGTGGAGGGTGACCGAGGCTCAGTGCCCGAGTCGCATCCTCCACCCGCCAGACCCCGGCAGGTCCTTTCCTGAACTGACCTATTTACACACTCATTGGTTTAAATCAGTATTTTACCCGAAAACCTTTGAGAAGCGCCGGAACAAGCACCACCGAGAAAGACAGAAATGGCTGCATTTTGTTTAGGGGGGGAGAAGAAATTAAATCACTCTCACTGGTCCTCTTAGCGATGAAATACAGAGGGGAAAGGTTAATATCGCTGCAGAACCTGTGCCTGCACGTCACTGTCCTGTACCTCACTGCTCTGATATTCCACTGTACCGAAACCCGTCTGTGCATCAAAATGAGGTTATGAGACTATTTTTTTTGTCTTATTTCTAGAAGAAATCGCTGGCTCCTCTGGCCATGAAAAAACACCGTGTAAATTGTCATTTCAGATTTTTCAAAAAACATGTTCAGCTCTAAGAATTCTTCCGAATTCGTTACACTCCTCCGCGCGAGGCTGCGCCTTGATGGCCCCGGCGAAGGTAAAAATGCACGTCGTAAAATAAGTCTTAAAAAAAAGAAAAGCACCATTTACATTTGAATATCTAACTTGAACAGGATTATAATTACAATTGTCAGAGATCGAGCAATGTTGTCTGCAAAACTGCAGCCCATGAACAGACAGTTTCGGGGATGTAAACACAGCAGTTTTAATCGTGACGGTCTCTGGGAATGAAGGGAAATTAAGGAGTTATAGCAATTTTTTTAGACGTTTGATCAAAATATTTTTGCCCGGAGATCGCTTGCCAAATGAAAGCAAAATGGAAACGATGGGCGCTGTAATTCGGCAGAGTTTTGTCATGGAAAGAGCTCAAGTCCCCGGTCTCTCAGGGCAGGGGGTTCTCCTTCACCCGGGGCTTTGGGGAAGGTTCTCTGCCTGCGGGAGGGGACCCTGGGAAACAAATATTGGGGAAGTAAATTTCGATCGAGCGTTTTTCAGCCGAAATACCGTATACCGAGGGCACTAAAACGATCTATGTCCGCCTTTTCCCTCGGAATTAACAGAACTCCCCTAATTTAAAGCTTTCAGCGAGCTGCAGCACCCGGCGGGGTTGGGGGACATTAATCCTCTTGCGGCACCGGCACAGGGGCTCCCTTGGCCGGGGGGACCCCCCGCTCCTCCCGGGCCAGCCCGGAGCCAGGCCCGCTGTACATTACTGGCTGTAATTAAGTGTTATAGGGGGGTGAGCGAACCGCAGCCCCCCCCCCAATGCCATTTGCTGTCCTGCCAGAGATCGGATCGAAACCCTCCCCGCGAACACCGCCCGCTCTGGGGGTGACTCCCCTCCCCGGGGGATCCCCCAGGAGATGCCCCCTCGCCCCCCTCTGCCTGGGATCGGTCCCCGAAGCACAGCGCGATGCTGCCCTAACCCGACGGGGGGGACACTCGAGGCGGTCTCGCTTCTTCTCCGCCTTCCCCGGGCACCGCCGGACTGGGGTGCGGAGCCCCCGCCGCGGAGGGTGCGGGGCCAGGGGTGCGGAGCCCCCGCGGGTTACGCGCCGGCTTTGTTTGCCCTTCCCTCGCTAAGGACGGCTGGGGCGGAGCTGCCCGGATAATTATTAGCTATTAATTGAGTTCAAGACCTTTTATGGCGATGGGAAATGAGGAGCCCGACCACTAATCCCGAGGAGGGGCTGCGCGCAGCCAAGAGCCGCGAACGCGCCGTCCAGGGCTGGCCCGACACAATGTCCCGGGGGCGGGGGGAGAGGAACGAAAAAAAAATTCATTAGGTGAAAATTACAGCAACTTTAAACGGAGGGATTTATTTAGGAGACACCTTTGGGAGCTGCCGCCGAGAGCGGGGGGAGAGGGGCGAGAGCCCCCGGCGGTGCCCGACGGGGCGGATCCAGGGCTGCCCCGGGCAAGGTGAGGAGCGGCGGCCCGGCCTCCCCCCGGGCCCCCAGGGAGCAGCGGGGCTGCTCTTACCAATTCCGTTTCCTTATCTTTACACGCTTCCACCTTCCAATTAAACTTCCCCAAATTGCCAAAAGCCTGATTTGCATGCAAGGGACCCCGCTCAAAGATGCTAACTTATTGTCTCCTCCCAGAACTTAACATTTCTCTCTTCAGTTCCCACTTGAAAGAAGTTTTAGAACAGTATTCAAAGACTGTCCAAACGAACAAAACCTTCCCCTTCGCTCGGGAGAGAAATCCGGTGTATTCAATACGAGGGCATATTCTCAAAAGTTTGCAGATTTGGGTTTAAAGGCGGTATTGTTCGTGCCTTTTTCCTGAAACTTCTTTATTTTTTTCCCCCTCAGCGCGCGGCTCACATGCCTGCAAAGGATTATTAAAATAAAACATCATAGAGCATTTTTTCCTTTTTTTTTTCTACTGTTTAGAATTACTTTTCTGGAAGAGCTTTCCAAGCATCTCCCCCACCCTGCAAGTCATAATTAAGAACACTTTTTTCTAACAAACAGGAAAAGTAAAGAATCAAACCGTTCCCCGAATACGCCTTTTTTCTTTAAACACTAACAGAGTTCTAAAGTCGGAAATATTTATCTGTTCCAAATACACCTGAAAAAAAACCCTCTCGGTGCTGGATAAACGCTGCTCTTCTGCAGCAGAAGGAATTAAAACGGCGAGATTTTGATACCAGGAAGATCTCTGGAGCATAAATAAAGTAAACGCGAACCTCAATTCTAACTGGGTTTGCAAAACCTGTTTACAAGGCGACATGGTATCTGCCTTCAAACACCCCCTTGCACACACGCGCCCCCGCAGTTGTCTTTTTAGGATTAAAAGAAGATGATCCAATGGGCTAAGGATGTAAAAGTCCTTTCGGGAACGCGATAAACTGCAAAAAGCCAGTGGCAACTCATTTCTGATTAACTCCTTTTTACAAAGGGGCGGAATGGAAGCGAACAGGGACCCGACGGGACGCGGACATATTTTATTCATTTAATACAAAGCAGCTTTAAAAAAAAAAAAAATCTTTAAAAAGGCAGTTCAGAGCATAACTCACGGGCCGGGGGGGGAAGGCAAAAACCTGATGGGGTGTGAGGTGATGTCGCCGTCATCCCTCGCTCCCGGGAGAGCGGGCAGCGCTCCGGGCAGCGGGAGGGACGCGCTCCCCGGGCTGCGGCCGCACCGCCGGGGCTGGGGGGGGGGGGACACAGCCCGGGACCCCCAACCCACCCCAGGGAGGGCAGCCCCTTTGCTGGGGACCCCCCCAGCAGGACCCCGGCTCTCCCCGCTCCCCTTAAAGGCGGAATCAGTGAAATCATGTAAGTGCCCGGAGCACAAAGAGCTCCTGTCCTCGGCTCTGCAGATCATAACCAGAGATGGGAAAGTATTTACAGCACCCTCCGAGTGACTGGGCCATCGCTACCAAAAAAATAATATTTTTAACCACAGGGAACCAAGAGTTCACGTAGATTTACAAATTAATGAGGACTTACTGGGGAAAGTAACTGCAAGAACATGTGTTAAAACGCAACAGAAAGAATTCCATCGATTTCCATGAGAGGTGGACTGCATCCAGGAAGAATGAGTCAACTTCATTCCTTGGGTAAAACTCACGAACTGAAGAGAATTACTCCAGGCATGCATTTGGATCACCCCGTGTCCCCCCATTTCATGTACTGCTGTCCCACTAACTACCTCTTAAATGTTGTCATGGGTTAGAATGGGGTGGGGATTCCTTTAAAGAATGCTTTTAATCACCGGAAATTGATGTTTGAACAAATATGCTT
The DNA here is from genome assembly GCF_003984885.1 of Neopelma chrysocephalum. NCBI lineage: Eukaryota > Metazoa > Chordata > Aves > Passeriformes > Pipridae > Neopelma > Neopelma chrysocephalum. The sequence continues at coordinate 1,327,745 of NW_020897842.1, read as the reverse complement.
CCCCCCAATATCACATCAGTCACAAGTGACTGTTCAGCCAAAAAGGCTCTCACAAGACAACACAATTCAGAGCAGGACAGCTCAGGGCACCAGGAGGAACAGAGTCTTTCACACATCACAGGGACTCACTCCTGTGTTCTGGCTGTTTGTCCTGCTGCTAAATCTCGTTTCTCCTCTCCCCACAATTTGAGTGTTAAACTGCACAAGGTTTTGGTTCGTTTCCGTGGAGGAGGCGAAAACTCTTGAAGCCACTGAAAAGTTTCCTCCCCAGCTCCATTCCCCTGCTGCAGGGAGATGCTGTTCCCCTCAGGGGAACGAGCAGCACCTTTAACTGAGAGAGAAACCCTTCTCCAGTCACACAAGCACATTCCCTGTGTTTTATTTTACAGATGGAAGAACAAACTACTCATTAATTTACGAGATTTGGGTTGAAACCTCAGAACACTGAGATGGGAGCAATGAGAAGACAAACACTGACACACTGCCTGAGTTTTGCTCTTTGCCTTCAGAAGCCCCAAGTTTCACACAGACCCTCCCATAACTCCTATTAACACACAGTGGGCACGTCAAACATTTAGCAACAAGGTCATCAGGCTTCTCAGCCTTACTGGTGGTTTTTTAGCCCACAAATTTCCTACATGAGAGCTCGTGGCGGTCCCACAGGTTTGTTGTTGAAAATAAGTGAGGTGCAGTTCGTGATATGATAATCAAAGAACAGTTAAAAACCAAGCTCCAAAGACATGGTTAGAAAATTAAATGCAAATATATACAAAATAGTCAATGGTCTCTATGAACATAAATGTCTGTCTACCTCATGACTGCTATTTTCCAGCCAGCTTTCCAACCAGTGCAGTCTCTGCACTTCTCTATCTACAATTGTGCCATTTATAAGCCAGGAGCCCACCTCGCCCATGTGCCTGTTCCTACAGTGACTCATGTTCCATGGGGTTTATTCCTGTGAAGACTTGTGCTGAACCAGAGGAAAGAGCAGAACCTTTGGGGAAGGAATGGCACAGTTTGGAAAGCATCAGACACACTCACTGCTCCCTGTCAGAAAAAGAAAGCTCTGCTTTACATCTCGTGAGAAAATGGCCTTAAAAATAAAAATATTACTTTGATAGCTGGGTCAAAAGTCTTGCTGAACAACACTGGCACAGGCTGCCCAGAGAAGCTGTGCCTGCCCCACCCCTGGAAGTGTCCAAGGCCTGGTTGGACAGGGCTTGGAGCAACCTGGGCTAGTGGAAGGTGGCCCTGCCCATGGTAGGATGAGCTTTAAGGTCCTTCCCAACCCAGACCATTCTGTGATTCCATGCTAATAGAGGGAAATAAAATTTTTTTAAAAAATTATGAAGTGTTTTATACAAAAGCAGCACAAAGAGCTGCAAACTTGAGTCCATTTAACAGGAAGGGACATGTTATTTTTTCAGGCCTTCCCCTCAGAATCGTGTCCCACTCATTTACTGTGCTCAAGGTGCCCACTCACTGCTGGAAGAGCAGCTTCCAGACTCACTGGAGAAAGAATAGGGGAGCAAAGTGTACTACAGGTACAAGGAGGTTTCTCACATCTTCAGAGCCACAACAAAGCTGTGCAGGATGATTGGACAGAGCTCCTGCTCTGAGAACAAGTCACTTCTGAATTTGCCAAACAACAGGGAAGAGCAGAGAGCTCAGGCACCTCACACCAACCCAGCCCAGCAGATGCTCTGGCTGTGAGCCCTGGGCTCACACAGGGTGTTCTCAGACACACACACTGCCCCAGCTCCAAAAACCCCTGGGTGACTCTCAACAGCACCCTCAGAGCACAGCAGCACTGGTTCCTGATAGACACCTCCCCGTGGTTTCACCCCAGATCCTCTCAGTGCCCTCAAACAGATACAGCAGGATTGCTCCACTGCCACTCAGCTGCAGTTTTGCTCCTTCAGTATAAATGAGACGGGGAAATAGTTTCATTTCTCTGAAGTATAAAGTTAAATAGAGTGAACTGAGAAGTTTCTTGAAAAATAATGGGGTGAGATCATCCATACAATGATTTAAATATGTTAAGGAAAGCCCTGTCTGATCATCCAGGAGCTGCTCTGGCAGCCACACTCCCACCACCAGAGACTTTCCCTGCTGGGGCTGAAGCCCTTCCCAGCAGAAATCAAGAGCTGTGTTGTCAGTGGTGTCATTCACCAGGACACTGCTGGTTCCCCCCACCCTTAAACACACACCACTCACACTAAACTGTTCATTTGCTTATCACTCAGGTTGCTGGAAAGTCAAAGTTCTGACAGTCTCACCAGACATTTTCTCACTGTTCATACATGCTGATATCACACGAGGAAATTCTGGATTCTTCTGTATAAATAATAAATTTATCATACCCACGGTATATATCTGGAAAACGCTCAGACACCCTTGGTCATATAAACTGTCCCAAGCTCACAGAAGTAAGAGATGATCTATTAAAGAATAACCAAAACCCAGGACACGTCATCCAAGAACAGAATCACAACTCACAAAGTTATTCAAGGGGTAAACCCAATATTTTTGTCACTCAAGTGGCTGCATTTTGTCAAGAAAAAAAATCTCAATAAAAGAATTTTATTCTGGTAGGATGAGAAAAATGCTAAACATGTTTTTATGGGAGAAACAGAGATAGAGCACTGGCTTGAAAACTGAAAATCTCTCATGCCCTGATCTATAAATAAAACTCGTTGGGTTTTTCTTTTGTACTAAATTTAAAGGAAAGCCTTTTCCATGGAGAGTTTTCTTTAAAGCAGACTGTGCCCCAAAAGGACTTTAACGATGGTGTTTCCAGCAAGCAGCATGAATGAATTAAACAATAAATGCAGGCAGGAGCAGCTGTGTGTTCCTTTACCAGAAGCAGATGGATGTGCAGCTCAAACACGGCTGGGTTCTCACAAGAGGACGGTTCCAGACACTTCTCACCCACAAAAAAACCACAGTTTTCCTTCCCCCTCTGCTCCAGGGCCTTGGCTCAGGTGCCAATTGCCCTCCAGCATCACGAAGAGCTCCAAGGTTGGCACCAGTGACCATCAGGCAGAAATCCCACGTTTTGTTACACACAAAACATCCAATTATTGATCTCTTCTACCCGTTATCCACAGGCTACAGGGGAAGAGGTGAGGAGAGACACTCAGCCCTCCTTGGCAGCCTCAGGTCAGCTCCATCCTCAGCACAGAGCAGCCAGAGCCTCACTGCCTGTCCTCACACAACTCCTGCCCTTCACAGATAAACCTCAAGGTCTTCTGGAATTACTCAGTCTGGAAAACCCAGGGTCTCTCCCCTCCTCACAAAAATCTCACAGCCACCTCCCCGGAGCCAGAAGTTTCGAACCAACCAGCTCTGAGGGACACCAACACTGTCTCCTGCAACTCATCTGCCACAATGTGAAATCCTAGGATGCTCTGGCACTACAGCAGAGCCCCGTGTCCTGTCCAACACCAACCTTTGCTCACCAGCCTCGCAACAGCCACCGGCTTTTGTCATCTGGCATTTCACACAGACACTGCCACCTTCATTGCCTGACCAAACTCTGACCCAGAACTGCTGAAAATGCACCATTTCACACCCAAAACAACAGCATTTCAGCCAGAGCAGAGGACAGTAATTCAGCTTTCCCAAATCACTTTCTACATTAGTTCCACTTGCTACCACTTTCATTTTGCTCTCAGCCTCGAACCTTTCCATCCTTTACCTTTTATAGGAAAGAAATAAATTTTCTCCTACCTGTTGTTTTCTTCTTCCTCTGCAGAGAGGAGGTTTCTGCTGGCACAGGGGAGTTGGGCACCCACGCCAACAACATCAGGACCCAGCAGACCTGTAAGAAACACTGAAGTTGAAGCAAACAGCTCATCCCCTTGCAGCTTCCCCCAGTCCCACCCCAGCCTGTGCTGGCAAGGCAGGTCCTCCAAAACTCAGGAGTTTTAACAGAGTAAGAAACCCCACAAACATTGCAAAGGTTCCTGCTGGAACCACCTGGGCCTTTGCTGGGGGCAGGTTTTGCAGCCCAGGGTTGGTGGTGCAGGACAGACACCGAGCAGGAGCACGGATTGCTCTGGATTTTGGGACTGTAACTCGGGTTCTCTGCCCCGTCCCTGTGAACCACCCCCAGTTTATCACCCCAAAGGAGGGATAACAGATAAACCTCAAGGTCTCCTGGAATTACTCAGTCTGAAAAACCCAGGGTCTCTCCCCTCCTCACAAAAATCTCACAGCCACCTCCCCAGAGCCAGAAGTTTCGAACCAACCAGCTCTGAGGGACACCGACACTGTCTCCTGCAACTCATCTGCCACAATGTGAAATGGAGAACACACAAACCTCAGAGAGGACGTGGAGCCTCCAGTTTGCAGGTCGGTGCAGCGAGGAGCCCACGGGCAGCAGGACCTTCTCTCAGAGAGAACAGAACCTTCTGGAAGCCCCCAGAGCTGCCTTTGTGGAGTTAATTGATGAGGGTTAATTGGAGTCAGGTGTGTGGGCCAGGTGGATTCCATTCAGTTCATCAGGGCAGGTGCTGGGATGAAGGGCTGGGATGATCCAACTGCTCCTGTCCCTGTCTGGTGAATCCTGAGCCAAAGGCAGCCCCACACACAGTGGCTGCCACACCTGGGGTGGCCCCTTTGCACGTGGAGGGAATTCCTCTGTCAGTGATTGAGAAGCTTGAGAGAGAATTGCTGCCTGAGCACCACCTGATCTGGTGGAAACTGTCCCAGCCCGTGGCAGGGGATTGGAATGAGATGATCTTTAAGGTCCCTTCCAACCCAAATTGTTCCAAGATTCTCTGGTTCTCCAGCCACTGACTGGCTGGAGAGATCCCTGTTGTGTGTTGTAAGAAGTGGAGATTTATTACATTACAAAGAGAGAAAACCCACACATGTTTAAACAGCTCACCAAGGCTAAAGAGAGACAACCAATAAACTTTAGATGAGCTGCCAATAATTCCCAGAGATATGTGAAGCACATCTTGGGTCACTGAAATAACATCTCCTCCTTCCCCCCATATGCTTATGGTGACTTGGGAAAGGCAACTCTGGCAGCATTGGGGAATGTGGGACAGATGAGTTAACTGTGATGTATCCCAAAGGATCTGTACTTCATACTCATTAATACTCATTATATTTCCAATCCTTTAAATCTCCTGTTTGAGGTAACTGCATGTTTTGTAAGTCCAAAGACTGAACTTCCCCCTCCACACTCTGCAAACCCTCGAACCATCCCGTCACTCGACCTGCTGATATTTCTGTTTCCAGGGGAGAGCAGGAACACTGAAAAGAAAGAAAAAAAAAATAGAGTCTTTCCCAGCAAATTCTGATGTATAGGATGTGACATAATGGTGCAAAAACTTCTGGCAAAACCCAGGGATTTTAAATTGCTCTGCCTCGATTTTGCTGTGGTGGGAGGTTTAATGTGCTGCACTTTGCCTCCGACTCACACGGCAGAGCAGACACTCACCTCCAGCGTGGGACAGGCAGGGAGAAAACAAATTTCCAGGCAGAAATATATTGAGTTCAGAACACTGTTTATAGGTTACAGTAAACAGAAGTGTTTGATGTAATGGGGCTCTCTGGCTACCAGGGAACCTTGGCGGGGCCCCCGCGCCGGAGGGAGGTGGCGGTGATGAGGTGGCAGGTACACGCTGCAGGGAGGTGAGAGGGGACACAACTTGATTTCCCTTCTTACAGAACAATTTGCTGGGCTCCCTGCATTTCCCTGGGCCCTGTCAGGGCAGGAACAGTGCTCTGAGCCACGGGCAGGGCTGTCCCCCCGCGTGGGGCTCTGGGAGGTGATGGGGTTTGGGTCCCACATCAGCAGCCTTGGCTCCTTCAGCAGGGCCTGGCTGGCCACAGGGAGCTGTGGGCTGGGAAGAGGCAGTTTGAATGTGATGCCCTCTTACATCCCCCCCTTAAATAAAGCAGGGAATTTAGGGGGGCTGTTCCCCCACAAGGTGCTCCTCAGGAGGGGGCAGAAGGTTCTCTGTGAGAAATAACTTTGTTATATGACCATGGTGTCCTTAATGTGACCTCATTTGCTTTGTTCCCTGTGCCCTGGTGCAGGGCAGATGCTCCTGCCATGATTTCCATTTGAAGCATCTTCCTTGAGCACCTTCATCCCCTCACAGTCCCTGGCAATTCGGCCTCTGCAGAACTTTCAAACCCCATGGAACATCTTCCAGGAGGAATTTCTTCACAGAAAGGACTGTCAGGCTTTGGCAGGGGCTGCCCAGGGAGGTTTGGAGTCCCCAGCCCTGGAGGTGCCCAGGGAAGGGCTGGATGTGGCACTCAGTGCTCTGGGCTGGGGGACAAGGTGGGGATGGGGCACAGGGGGGATCCATGGGCTGGGAGGGCTTTTCCAACTCTGATGATCCTCTGGTCATCACCAGGCTTGGAGCTGTTTATCCATCACACCCCAGTGCCAGCACTGCTTCCCTGGACATCCTTCCTCTTTCTCTTTTCCTAATGAAATCTTTCCGTGTTATTAATGGCTGGGGTGGATCCACAAAGTGTGTTCCTTCCAGGATTTTCTTGTTTTCTGTAGTCTTCAAATTTTCCAGTTCATTTCCCATTTTTCCTGTTTTAAAACCCCCTGCCAAAAAAAATCCCTGAAGCACATTCTGGTACTGGAACAGAAAATCCCAACTTTTAAGAATGGACATTTGATCCAGACTTTTGTTAATTGGCAGCAATTTACCCCTCAAATATGAGCCATGTCCATCAGTGGCTGTCTGCTCCTCAAAGTGAGCTTTTATCTAATGCAGATGCATTTCAGTCCCTAAAATGGGGACACTGTGGCATCTAATTTATGATTTTATTTTCACTAAATGGAAAGGAATAAAAGGCCAGCAGCTCATGGGTAGGTGAAGTCTGTCTCTCTCCCCTTACCTTAGTCAGAGTGTAAAGATTTTTCCTTTGGTTGTAAAGGTTAGATGGGGTGAATCCAGGTCTCAGTGACTTGGCCTGGAAAGCCTGTGACAGGTCTGGAAATGCAACTTCCAAGAGGGCAAGCTGGAGGTTCTCCAGGCATTCTGGATGTGCAGGGATCCATCCCTCCCCCAGCAAGGGGACAGTGATCTCAGCAGTGAAAACCCACAGTTCTGAAGCAGATCCCTGAACACAGAGGGTTCACAGCAGCAGAGCTGGAACAGCATCTGCACTGTTGTCTTGGATACCTTCAAACTCCACCACTTCTTCCTCTGGGGGCACGTGCTTCCAGGAAATACAGATTGTTCTGGCTGAGGGACAGCCCTTCAGAGGATGTCAGCAGACCACCAGCACCATTCCACTGCTCTGCTGGTCTGAACATACCATTTTCTGGAGGAATTTGGGAATGACCCACAGAAACAACTTGGGCAGCACATTCCCCTTGGCATTGGTCAGGGCAGCAAAGGGTCTGAAGGGCTCAATCTTTCCAAATCTTCTCAGCTCCTCTGCATTACAGGGACTGAGGGGCTCCTGTGCTGGTCCAGGGCTCTGACATCCCCAGGGTTGCACTTGATCCGAGCTGTCCTGGGAGCCTCGAGGAGGGAAATGTTTCCTGACACCATCAAACTCCCCTCTCTGCTCTCAGGGAGAGATTCAGTGCAAAAAACAGCAGTAAATTCTCAAGGGCTGCAGGAGCACAGCACTGAGGGACAGGCAGGTGGAGATGGATGTCCTGAGCCTTGGGATGGAGGGGATGTGATGTTACTTCATTCTCCCAGTTCCCTTTTGAGGAAGCCCAGTCTGTGGCTCAAATTTGACACCCACTGGAAGTGAGAAGGAACAGTTCCTACTCCTTTTTTTTCCCCAAAAATCTCAACCATGACTGACAGCTCTCACATCACAGCACATTTTAATATTTCCATGCTGTCACTTGTGGTCACAGTTTTCCTAACATCAGATTTTTCCTCCTTTTCCTTGTGTATAAATATCAGACTGTGGACACAGAACAAATCATCTTGCTGGGAATGGTCCTTAAAGACATGGATAATATACATGTTCCCTGTGTCCCACATGCTTTTCCATTTAAAACATTTGGCTTGAGAATGTGGGAGGTAAAGAAATTACATGTGGAGGCCTTTTTAAACCATATCTTCCATCCCCTGATTTATGCTCCTTGGGGCTCTTTTTATGTAAAACACTGAATCAGTTGTACTTTAGATAAAAGAAACATCTGAGGCATTGGTTGGTTTGGAGTTTCTCGTTCTTTTCTCCCATATATCTCCATAAAATGTAAGTGCCAGAACCCTTCCTCTTGTTCCTGAGTTCTCTTTTTTTTAGCAATATTTATAACACCACTGTGATGTTCTCCTGCTCTGCTGGGCTCTCGGGGCCCACACAGTCCCTGATTACACAGGAGCAGCCTGGGGCACCTGCTGACACAGGGGTTTGGTGCTTTAGTTCCAGTTCCAGGGGATCCTGACTGGTGCAGGTCTCCTCTGCCCTGTCCCTCTGCCATCCCCCCTTGGGACACACACACCCCCACCCTGGGGCAGTGTGTCCTGGCAGCTCTGGCACAGGGTGGGAATGCAGAAAAATCTGAATTAAATCATGGAATCACAGAATGTCCTGAGCTGGAAGGGACCCACAGGGATCATCCAGTCCCACCCCTGGCCCTGCACAGACACCCCAACAATCCCAGAGAGCATTGTCCAAACCCTCCTGGAGCTCTGGCAGCCTTGGGGCTGTGCCCACTGCCCTGGGGAGCCTGGGCAGTGCCCAACCAGCCTCTGGGGGAAGAACCTTTCCCTGAGATCCAACCTGACCCTGCCCTGACACAGCTCCAGCCCTTCCCTGGGTCCTGTCCCTGCTCACAAAGAGCAGAGATCGGAGCTGCCCCTGGGGAGGAAGCTGCAGACAATACCCCCGGCTCTGCTGCACACTCCAGCCAGGAGCTGAGCCAGGCATTCACTTCCACCTGTTCTGATTCTCTTTGGTAAAACAGTGGCGAGATTATTTAATTTCTTGTGCCCTGTGTGCGAAGCTCCACGGGAGGTTCTGCAGGGTTGGAGACCCCTCGGCACATTCCCAATGTGCTCCCTCCTCCCTGGGGAGCTGCTCACCCCCCTCAACCCTGGGCTAACTTGGTCATCAGGACACAGGGGTAAGGAGGGGGCCCAGGAATCATGCTAGGAGACCTCTCCTGCCTGTTTGGAGCTGGCTGGGGTGCCCATGCCCAGTGTGGCATTGGGGGTTCAGATGTGCCACCAGCACAGGGACAACCCCTCCACCCTCCTCCCTGGGTGCTCTGAGCAGCCTCAGCCCCTGCCAGCTGTTACTGCAGCCACAGATACACTGCCCTCAGAGAAATCAGAATCAATTTAGGCACCTAATCCCGGGATGTCTGGGAGTGAATTGGTTTGGAATTAATCGAGTAAAACAAGGCAGTGAAAGCCCCTGGAACACGTTGGGCTGGGAGCTGCTGCAGCCCCGGGGAGGCAGCGACAATGCACATTTTACACCGTGAATTTTTTATTAAGGGCTGGGGTTTTTTTTTATTTTTTTATTATTGAATATGAATATTTTACACGTCCGAGCTCAGAACAATGCTTTTTTTGGCTGGCTCTGCACTTTTCATGGTTGTGTACCCTCGCATTGCATAACTGAGAGAGATCCATTTACACACAGGGGGAAAGGGGACTAATGAATCTCAGCAAAGCTAACTTTACTGTGTGTGAAAAAACAGCACTCTGAAGTTTTCCAAATAAAAAAATATACATACATAAAATACTTGCATGGAATGGCTTAATAAAATCAGTGTGTGTGTGTGTGGGTGCACGTGTGGGTCTGTGTGTAATGACTCCCTCACCCAGAGCTGCAGCTCCCTCCACGTGAGGACATCTCCACCTGGAAAAGCTCTGGAAAGTTCTTCCCTCTTCCATATCAAACCCCTCCACGCTCAGCTACTCACCTGATGTGTCCAAAGCTGAGAAATGGAGGTGGAGCTTCAGGTGCTCGGAAAATCCGCGGGTGGAGCTGCTCACACTCAGTGCAGGGCTGGTATTTACCTGTTCCTGGTAACACCTTTATCCTCTCAGGTCATTCCTGAATGTCCCAGAGGTTGTTTCTGGACACCCCTGCACAGCCCCTCTGGCCCCATCCCTGGGAACATCCAAGGGCAGGTTGGACAGGACTCTGAGCAACCTGGTCTGGTTGGAGATGTCCCTTCTTATTGCAGGGGGATTGGACGAGGTGGCCTTTAAACGTCCCTTTCCACCCACACTATCCCATGATTCTTTGATCCTCAGGCACCCCAGGCTGTGCCGGGTCCCCACTGGTGTTTGGGACAGGCACAGCTCCATCTCTGAGCATCTTTGACAGGTGCCAGTCTCCCCTGAGCAGTGCTGGGTTTGTCAGTGCCAGGCTGCCTGGCATCACCTCGTTCTGCCCAGGGATGGGGGAGAAACATCTGTTTTGTCTGGATAATTCTGACCTGACCCTGCTGGTTGGACGTGGCATTTCTGAGCTCCCTGTGCTGTCCCCTGGGCATCACTCAGGGCAAACAAAGGATGCTCCTTTGCCACCTTTCCCCTGTGCCCCTCTGGAGCAGACACACCTGGCACCTCTATCCAGCTGTTTTCAGGACAAGCTGCCCATCCCCACCCTCCTGGGTCCCTGCAAGGTGGGCTGAGGGCACCTTCCAGCACCCACACAGGATGAGGAGACTGGAATAACGAGGATAATAATTGTGTATATTTGAACCCAGGGGGTTTATTGTGTGTGTGATAACGGGGAGGAGAGGGAGAAAGCAAGAGCTCTCCTACAGCTCTGGAGAGCTCACGGCCAAAAATGGGCAGGGTGACAAGAACCACTTTGTTTGGGGTAATCAAGTGTGCATTGTCCCGGGCTGACACTCCCCAGTGCCAACAAAGCCTTTAAATTCCCAGGGAATGGGCAAAGTGCAAAATGATGAATTGTTTGACATTTAAAAGAAAATAAAGAGCTGCTGCTGGATTGAAACTTAACTGGGACTTGGGGAGGGAGGGAAAAAATTCCCGGGTTCTGGCTGGGAGAGAGTTAATTTTCCTCCCGGTAGCTGGTGTGGGGCTGGTTTGGATTTGTGCTGGAAGGACTGTTGATAACACAGGGATGTTTTCATTATTGCTGAGGGGGGTTTACACAGAGCCAAGGCCTTCTCTGCTCCCCACTGCACCCCAGCAGCAAAGGATTGGGGGGCACAAGGAGCTGGGAGGAGACCCAGCAGGGATAGGTGACCCCAACTGACCCAAGGGATATTCCAGACCATGTGACACCAGGGTCAGCATGGAAAGCTGGGGGAGAAGAAGGAAGGGGGGGGATGTTCTGGGTGATGGCATTTGGCTCCCACTCTTTAATCCCTGCAGCCAGTGCTCTGCTCACCTGACCAGTGCTGCTTTCCTGAGCCTGGAAGGATCCCAGGCACTCACAGAGTCACAGAATGACAGCTGGGCTTGGAAAGGACCTCTGGAGATCACCCAGCTCAGCCCAAGGCAGGTGGCACAGGAACACGTCCAGGTGGGTTTGGAATGTCTCCAGAGAGGGAGATTCCATGCCCTCCCTGGGCAAATTCACAATTTAAATCCTCCATGTATCCCGAGCACAGGTGGAAACACATCTCAGGAAGGACTCCTGCAGCTCATTTCCTGTGGAATGGGGGCTGAGGGAATAAAATCCCAAATGATTGGGACCTCAGAGCCTTCAAAGCAGAAATGAACTCTAACTGAGGGAATGACTTTGCAGTGCCCTGTGCAGCCATGGCAACACGAGGTGACCAGGAGGCTGGAACAAGGCTGGAGTCAAGGAACATGTGCCAGCTCCTGCTATCTCCTGGTGTGTCCTTGAGCAAAGTCGTGCCTGGGTGGGAACAGCCCCAGGCTGGGGGTGCTGCAGGCCTGGAGTGAGGGGCTGGGAAGGAGCCTCAGCTGGGAGGAGCTGAACCAGGTCCCTCCATGTAAGAGGAGTTTGGTGCCAATGAACCCATCCAGGACCACATCAGGCCATATCCTGCTCTGTCAGGGTGAAATCTCACTAAAGGCACCCGGGGGGCTCTGCTGGCTGTGACTGTGTGAGCACAGTTTGTGTCTCACTGGGTCTGCAGAGCTCTCCTGCTCTTCCCCTTCTCTCCTCTCCTTCCTGACAACACCCCTGGGTTGCACCATTCCCCTCACTCAGGTCCCCTCTGCTTTCCAGAACAGTTTTTTGCATTTTTATTTTGCATCAGATTTTTTTTTTGTGCCCCTTTTTTTGTTTGTTTGGTTTATTTGCATTAGATTATTGGAGCAGGAGTCTGAACTCTTCAGCCACTGCAAATCCCTCCCTGTACAGAACTCGGTGAGCTGTGAAATATTTAAACTGTCCACACTTGTACCTTGTTTGTTTACCCATTTCCAGAGGGCTGCTAAAAGGTGACGTTCTGGAAGAGCAGAAAGACCCCAGATTGCTGATTCTGATCTCATAATAGTGCTCTGAATACTTGCCTTAGCTTGATGGAGGAACATGGATCTCAGCTTTGTGGAGCCTCTGGAGCAGGAAAGCCTCGTGCTTTTCTCTTTGCTTTATGCTTTCACTCTGCTCGTGGGGAAAATGAGGCTTGGGGGGTCCCGTGGAGTTGTGCTCACATCGTCCTCCACTCTCCTGCCCTGGTCCCTCCAGCCTGGGGAACCTTCCCCTCGCCCTGCCCAGGGAGTGCTCGGGGCTCGGAGGGTTCTGTGCCTCCTTCAGAGCACTTGGGAACATCTTGTAGGAATGGAGAAGAGAGTCGTGATGCTTCCGCGGGCAGCGGGAGGAGGTGACAGGTGACTGCTCGGTCCCAAGGCAGCAGAGGGCATCCCTGAGTTTGGAGAGTCACCTCCGGGGCTGAGCGAGCACCGCCAGCCCGGACCGAGGCATCAACGAGCCCCGTTTCAACTCCGCTCCTCTTTGCCTGTTAGTCCTGAACAGATCCAAGAAGCTCCCGGGTGTATCTTCAGGGTCTCCCTTTTTCCCCAGCAGTTTTGGAACAATGTGTAAATCCCAGTGCAAATCCCTCTCCCGAATTAGGGGGGGGGGGGTTCTCCTGCCTGACCGGGAGCAGTGCAGGCACCTGCAGGTGGATAAAGATGAGCCCTGTAAATAGAGAGTTTTCAAGGTGTTTGTTTGAATGCAGATTTCATCGCTGAAGATTCACACCTTTGTCATGAATTTCCTAGTTCACTTTGGCAATCCGATCCCACAGCCAGGATATTTACACTGGGGGGATTATTTATAAACACCGAGCTTGGCAAGGCAGATTTGTTTAGGAATTCCAGCAAAAGTTTGCAGGATCATCCCTTTCCCCAGGGCTCAGTGAGGAGGCAGAGGGATAACACTTTCTCCTAATGGATTCAGCTTTTCCCAGAGAGGATCCATGCCAGCTCAGGACCAATCCCTCAGATGCCTGACATCAAAACATTGGCTCAGGAGTACTCAAAAATTCACCCAAACCAGACACCTTTCACCTTGTGCTCTCTTAATTTACTAACTTTAATGAACATTATATTATCTAAACTTAGTCTCACACAGTCCCTCTGCTGGAATATTGGTGGAACCCCACAGATGGACAAACAGAGGCAATGTTTTATGGGATGTGACACAGCAAATCCCACCAACAGCACAGAGATCTTCTGGGTGTCAGAGCTCTGCCTTAACAGCCAGATCAACTTTTTTCCTGAGCAAAAAACAACTGCAGAAGTCCAGTCCCCCCTGGGCTCCTCCAGGAGACCTCCAGGGCCGTGGGGAAGGGTCAGCAGCCCCTGGTTCCCCCTCAGAGGTCTCTCTGCCCTCCCTGGCAGTTTACAGGGAGTGGCACAGAGCCAGTCCCCGCGGGCACAGGAGTGCAGGGGCTCCTTCTCAAGTGTTTAAAAGTCTGACAAACTGTTTGCAGTTCTAGCAGGGATCAACACATTTCTAGAATTAAAACCAACATCTTGGATGGCAAAAAATGCTCCGAACAAGGACTCTTTCTTCAACCCAATGCACAAGGGACCTTTCTTTACTAAGCTATAAAATCACTTACTATAAATCAATTATTTTTGTACTGATTTATTAACTGCTCTCCAGCTGTTCAGATTGGCACTTAAAAAAAATCCTGGATGGTCCCACCAAAATGTTCAAAAGCGTTTTCTCAGGAGTACTATTGGTGCAACCTCATTATACTCTCCCCTGGTAATCCACATATTCCTAAATGCTCTTAAGCTGCCAAGCATGGAAGCACCAACCCACAGGGAGCACATCCAGCCTGGACATGAGTTGTGTTGGGAACTCCTGCCTGGAGCTTCTTCAGCAGCCTCTCCTTGAAACCTTGGGAGAGAGTCAGTCTGCCCAATTTGAGCAGGTTCCTGGGAATGTTGGACTCAGATGTTGGGTTTGCTCACAACGCTGGGCGGTTCCTCCCAACCCCTGGCCCTGGGATTTCTGTGGGCACTTCAGGAGCTGGGAATATCTGGCCTCCTGCCTTGACAGCCCCTCCATCAGGGAGAACGTGCTCACACATAAGCTTTTCAGGCTTTTCCTGTATATTTTGGCAGGGATATATAGCACAGTATAGCTCAGCTTCTCCTGTGCATCCCTGACAACTGGGCATGGGCACAGAGGGATGGTGGCACTGGCAGAGCAGGGACAGAGCACCCAGACACACCCAAACACCTCCTCACCCTCCTGTTCCTGATGGCACAAAGCACTGGGGGGGTCTGGCTCAGCAGGGTTGGCCTCTCACTCAGCTTCATTCTGAGTTCTTGTTCATCCAGGTGTCCCCAAACCTCCTCCCTGCCATCCCTGGATGTCACTGCCCCAGTTTCCACTGGGAAAGGAAAAGACAAAACACCCCTTTAGGTCTGGCTGCCTTCCACAACAGAACAGTCATCAGGACTCACCCCAGACATGACCAGCTGGCATTTGGGGTATCCCACAACAGCAGAAATCACCCAACAGAGGGACCAGAGATAATGTCCAAGATCCAGGGGCAGATTCCCGGCACCTCAGAGCCATCCTGCCCAAGGCAGAGCATCTCCAGAACCTTCCAGATCCTCCTGTGCTAAACAGGCACCACCCCACTGCTGTCCCAGTGCTCCTCACTCCCAGTGCTCCCCACTCCCAGTGCTCCTCATTCCCAGTGCTCCTCA
>NW_020897842.1:1254249-1312640 GCF_003984885.1 Neopelma chrysocephalum | reverse complement strand
CTCCTCATTCCCAGTGCTCCTCATTCCCAGTGCTCCCCACTCCCAGTCCCTGCAGCTGCACCGGGATCCGGAGCGTTTGACTCAGGGCTGGGGCTTGGAAGTGAAACGGGGTGTTCTTACTTCCCAGATAAATTACAGCAGAGAATCAATGGATTTTTCCAGGCCCTGAGGCACAGAGGAAGGTCGGTTACAGTAATTGCATTTGCATTGATTTATATTTGGATTCTGTTTGGGGTTTTGCTGGGTTTCTAAAGGAAATGTTTTTAATGAGGTCAGAAATAATGGGAGAGCCGGTTTAAAACACAAACCCCAGGTATCCCAGAAACCTTAAGAGGGAAGAATCTCCCACTGGAGAAGGTGTGCTGCTCCCCACAGGACTCCAAGGCAGGAGTTACTGCATCCCTGCAGTGTGTGCACACCTGGAAACTCCGTGAAGGGGAAGAGAGATGAAAAACAATGAGATTTTCACATGTGCCTCTGGCTTAGCTGAGACTCTGCAAATATTTCCAAGGCTTGGTGAAAATTAGGACAATTTCACCTCCCTGTAAGTATTAACTGAGTTACCAGTTTGCTTTTCCAAATAATGTCTGCACTGGAATGAGACCTTTTCCAACTGATCCTTTATGGGAAACTCCCAAAAATTACACTGAAATAGTTAGAACTATCTTTGGCACTGATTATGGCATTCTGGAATATTTTTCCCTGTCCTTGTTACTTAATTTAAAGACTGATTTTTGGTAAAAATCACGAAAGTGAAATAGTAATTTCATTTGGCTTCAAGAGAAGATTTCCCAAAGAAGGAAATTTCTGCAGCTTTGAATCCAATCAGATCTGACAATCCAAATCCGTTTACAGGGGAAATTTCCTTTAAAAAAATAAATAAATCACTCTATACCTTGAGCTGGAATCCGTGGCTGCCGGGGTTTAATTGCTTCTCCTTGTGGCCCTAAAGCCAGGGCAGCTTCAAAGCAAGGGTGGCTCCTATTAAACTTAATTACCCCTTCCTGCAGCTCCCATGGCAGAGGTGCCAACTGCTGCAGGGAGGTGGTTATGAACCAGGGGCACATTCCAGACAAAGACAGGGATTAAACAGCACCTTGAAATGCAGGCACAGGGATGTTCATACCCCAGACAAACACCAGCTCTGTGTCTGTTGTTTGCATCCTGCTTCCATTGCAGCAGGTTGGTGTTAAAGCCACCTCAGCACCGTGTCCATGCCCTCAATCCCTGTGAACATCCCTCCCAGGGTGTGCTCCATGTCCCACACTCTGCTCTATTAATGCCAACAGGCGCCCTCGGCGTTCCAGGGGTTGTTCCAGACATCCTAGCTCCATTTGATCCTGGCTGGTGTGCACATGGATGGGGCACAGCGAGGGGCTGCCCTGTGAACACGAGGCTGAGCATTAAAACAAGGGAATATTGACTGGGATGATTAAACCCGGACACGGGAATGCTCATCTGTTCCCTCAGATTGGTTCTGTCACACCTCACCTTAAAAAGGGCACGTGTGAATTAATTTGGGGACTGCAGGGTTTGCAGTGAGGGAAATGGTTGTTGGTGTTTAGCTGGAGCACAGTAAATTGAATTCACAGATGAGACAACGTGAGACATCAAAACCACCTCGTGCTCTGGCTCGTGCTGATGTGACAAGATCTCGTTCAGGAATGGAAAGATGGTTCATTTTCTGAGAGCTGTGGAGAGACACCAGAGGAACTGGGCTGAGACAGGCACATCCATCCCTCGAGCCAGCAGGTCCTGCACAGCTCCCTCCTGAGGGGCAGCTCCAACCCCTGCTCCCTGTGACAGTGACAGGACCTGGGAACAGCTGGAGCTGTGTCAGGGCAGACTCAGGGCTGAGAGACACGTTGGAAATGTGGGAATAACGTAATTCCCACAGCACTGCAAACACAAAGGAGCTCTGTCCCCCACTCAGCCCATCAGGGTGCAACGTAGGGACATGCCACAAGTGATCCTGGTCCAGATCCAGACCCAGTGATGCTTCCCAGTGAGACAGTGCCCGAAACCAGTTGGGCTTTCCTTGACTGGAGAAACAAACCCTGCTCCAAAGGATCCAGCCCTGGGAGTGA
This sequence comes from Neopelma chrysocephalum, assembly GCF_003984885.1. Taxonomy (NCBI): domain Eukaryota; kingdom Metazoa; phylum Chordata; class Aves; order Passeriformes; family Pipridae; genus Neopelma; species Neopelma chrysocephalum. Next base: position 1,310,553 of record NW_020897842.1, on the reverse strand, counting down.
GACAGAGCAGGTGGGAGAGACAAGCAGGCAGGTCAGGCTGGGAAGAGAGGGAGACAGTGGGAAGGAGCTCAGGGGCTGGGAGCAGCTCCGGGTGTAGGAAGCAATAATCACCATCACAGATGCTTAACTCTAACAGCTTGACAAGATCCCTTTCCTCACACTGGAGCTGTGTTTGATTGCTCCCATACACGTTTCCATCCCAAATCCCCGTTTTGCAATGTCTTCCTGACACTCCAAACGTCCACAAAGCCCTTTGAAGTTGAAGTTTAATGTGTTTATTGACACCAGTTATGATATTTCAAAACACATGGGCTACAAATTGTTACCATGCACTCCAAGTGTTTACAGTAATCCCTGTATTAAAACAAACTCAGCCTTTCCTGATGATTTTATATCTTCTTGCTGACTCACTTGCCTGTGTTTATTTAAACTCCTGTTGAGGTTTTTTTTTTCACTATTCAACACTTCTGAAACATTTAAAAAAAAAAAAACAACCCTATCTTCTGATTTCATATACATTTGAAACATTTTGCCTTCATTTTTATGGGCTCCACATGGCCCAAATCTTCTTTTTGAGTTTTTCTTGCAGCCCAGGTTTTCCCTGCTCCAGCCCAGCAGGTGTGTGTGAGGGATGGGCAGCTCCAGGAGCTCAGCCCTCCTTTGGCCACACGTTTCCCTCTGATCTCCACGTGCTGGACGTGGGCTTAAGCTGCAGCAAGAGGAGATTTTTGGAGTCCTAGAAGATATGGAGGAAGGGAAATTAAATTTGCAAGGTAATTATAAAATGTAAATAAGGTTCCAATCGTTGTTCTTTTAAAGGAAACTTAAATTACTGCGTTGCTAAATTGGAGCAGCTCTGGGGGCTCTTCCATGGTCTTCTGCTCTTCAGACTCACAAAGTCACACCAGCATCTCCAGGGGTGGCTGGATTTAATAATATCATCTAAAATGTAATAAACCCTGCAAGTGATGAACAACTGGGAAGGTGCAGGACCCATTGGGACTCAAATTTAATCCCAATGTTTCGGAATTCAGCATCTGAGAACTATTCAGAGCTCACTTGTTATTTTCCATGCTGGAGAAAAGCAGATAAGATTTATACCTAGGAAATGCTATAAACTGTGCCTAAACAAAAGTCTTGGTTGAAAAATTATATATTTAAGGTAATAGTCTGGATTATTTGAAAATGAAGAGAAGTCCAGGGAAATACTTATATTTTTTAAATTTTCTGAATGCTCTGAATCAGGTTAAACAATGTCACTAACCTGGGCTCCAACCACCACTCACAAATTAACCTTTCCTGGAGGAACGGAGGCCTTGTGACTTCACTCTGAAATAACCCTCCAGCTCTGTGATGCTGCAGTGCCCAACCCCTAAACCCCTGCAGCCTCCTCCCACATCCCCTCCTGCATCTCCAGTGGGGAATTCCGGGCTGCACTGACCCCTCCCAGCACAAATACCAACATCTGGCATGGAAACTGCAGCAGAACAGCACTTCTTGTCATCCTGCAAGGGCAGCCCCTGCTCAGAGCACTCTGGGGTGGGTGGGTGGCACAAAGCCCCAACATCTGCTCCCAGCTGGGAGAGCTGGTCCCGCTCACCCCCGGCTCCAGCTCCGTGCAGGTGAGAGCCTCTGGCACAGGAATCAGAGCTGCTGGGAGTTTTGAGGCTGCACAGTGGTAAAAATGGAAAGCAGGGTCCCCTCACCCTTGGCAGGCTGTTAATTCAGCATTAAATGCTCCCCGAGCCGCTCTGGAATCTCATTGTGACTTTAAGGGCCAAGAGCCACGAGGACTCGGGCTGGGGAGCAAACTGCTAAAAGCTGGGTCTGAGGGATGGAAGGGACAAGTGGAAAGCATTCCCATGGAATGTGCAGGATCCCTGGAGCTGGGCCAGTGCCTCGGGTCAGAGCCCAGTCCCGGGAGCTGGTCCGGAACATCCTCCCGGTCCGGCCAAACCAAGAGCCCGGGAGCCCTCAGCAAAGGGCAGCTCCAGCTGGCACCCACGGGGGCACTTTGGGAGGTTATGAAAAGTTTACTAATGAGAAACATTTCAGGACGTGGTGCCAACGGTTTTGCCTGGAGGAAGAGCTGCAACGACGCGGGAATATGTAACTTTGGTGGGAAGTCTGAAAGGGGCTCCACACCCCGAGATCTGCCTCATTTTTATACATCCCAACAATTCTGGGCATCAAGGAAGTCGTCTGCCTGCTCTAAATGTGTTTACATTGCGCTTTCTAAATATTTAAAGCCATTGATGAAATTAAAGGCAACTTTCAGGATGTTGTTGCTCCTCAGTTATTTTGTTCGTTTGGGTTTGCAGGACCAGCTCTTCTCCTGTAAACAGGAATTTGATACAGCAGAGGGCTGGGAGAGCCCTGAGCAGCCAGGGATCCTCAGCAAACAATTTTGGTGGCCAAGAGAAAACTCCTTAAATGATTTCACCAAATTCCTGTTGGGAAAGAACGAGCTGTTTTGATTTCTGAGGAGGAAGCACTTGCAAACTTGGTTTTCCCCCGGCACAGACAGTCAGTGGTCAGCTCGATCTCAAACACCCCCTTGGATGCAGAAATCACCACCAAAACTTCACTGACAGTTGATAAAGCAGCAAATCCCAAGAGAAGCTCCCTCTCTGGTGGGTCTATGGGAGCAATTCCAGGCAGTGGTGCCAGGGCTCTGCACCCATCCTCACTGGGAGCCAATGTTTGGGGGCACAGCAGTGTCTGTACCAGTCCCATCCATCACTGTGTTTACCATATTTCCCTTTTCTTTCCATAACTCCTGGCTTCACTCATGTCTGGGTGTTTTCTAACCAGCCTCAAGGCAATAAATCAAAGCTGTCAGCATTGGAAGAAAATTAATGTGAGAAGTTGTTCCAAAGGCCACCAGCCTTTCCCTCCTCGGTGTGTGCTCAGCTAATCCAGGATTCCTCAACAGCTTTCAATGTTTTCCTATTTTCACAAGGTTTGGAGACTCTGGGTGCATTATTTTTTTTTTTTGAAGGGTGGCTTTGACTTGCAGCAGGTAAGAGGCCAAATCCCTGCAGTTTCTTTGGGTTCCAAAGAGAAGTGAGGGTGCTCAGCACAGACCTGACCCTGGGCCATCTCTGGCCAAGCCACAAGCGAAGCCCAGATCCCGAGCTGGAAAACATCAGGGGCTGAGTGTGGGTTGAACTTTTCCCGAAGGAAAAGGCCAAATGATTAGAAACCAATCCCGTTGCTGTGCCCTGCTGCTGACGCTGGTTGAATTATTCATCGGGAGTTATTTATCCCAGGAATGTGGCTGGCATGCCACAGGAATACATTACGTGCAAGTTTTGATTTCTTGTTTCATTACTCACCCTGCCCCGCGCCGCTCAAACCCCAACCTCCTCATTTCTGAAAGTCTCTTTTTCCAAGTCTGAGAAAAAGAACACTTGGGACACAACCTTCAGCTGATCTGATCCAGCAAACACCTCCCTGGGAACAGCCAGCCTGGCAGCTCAGGCATTTTCCTGGAGCTCTGGAAAAAGCAATGTTCTTACCCCATTCAGCTGCAGATGAACTCTGTAACCCTGGGCAAATCACTTTGTTCCCTGCACCTCTGGCTGCACATTTATAAGATGGACATGGTATTTCTCTGTAAGATACTGTAAGGCCAGATATGTTAAATTGCCCAGTTACTATGGAAACAGGAAAAGCACCTAATGCAGATGGATGAGTGCAGGAACAGATCCCCCCTGGCTGAAAAATCATGAGCAATTGGGAACTTCTTCAGGCAAAATCAGGGTGTAATCAGAAGGATCATGGTGGTCACCAAAAATTCCTTTAATAAAAAGTAACCAGATTATGTCCTGGTTTCAGCTGGGGTAGAATTAATTTATTCTCACCTTATTAGATTTGTCTCTGGATAGAAACTGAAGGGTTTCCCTTGAATATTTGCAAACCCTCACGTTTAATTCTTCTGTTTAGATTTGGATTGGGATGTTTAGGTAGCAACTCAAATTCTTTTTGTACCAAACAAAGATCATTAAAACCAGAAGAGTGATTGCAAAATCAGCCCAGAAGTCTGGGACGTGTTGCGAAAGAAGTTTAATTCCAAAACTAAAATCTCAGGAGCCACTTAAAGAGAAAATTGTCCTTCCCAAGCACTGATTTTTTTTTACCCCTCACCCTGAGCTTGCAGATCGGAGGTTGATAAACTTGGCCCAGGAAATCCTTGTCAGGAAGGCACCTAATTTCAGGAATAAAGACAACTGGGGAGGAAATCTGGTCTGGGATGTTACGATTGGAAAGTCAAATCTGCAGTTACACCTCACAGTGTTGCAAAGGCTCCTTCCCCAAGGGACCAGGAGCTCTTCATTAAACGCAGCGAGGAAAAAACTAATTTTATTGTTTTAAATTATTATTTGTGGGTGGTTTTTTTCTCTCTAGCAAAACTGGCCTAATGATGGGAGTGATTAGACTGTGATGCCTCCACTGCTGTTTGAACAGGGCAGACTCCCCCTCATGCCAGGAGGGTCCCAGTGCCAGCAGCAGCCACGGAACGGCCACAACAGGAGGATTTTCCAGCTCACTGTGTGATTTGATCTCCACAAACTCCCAGAACACCGACTGCAGGGCAGTAAATCATCTCCAACATCATTATCTGCCCATCTGGGAGCAGAGTGCAACCACTAAGACAATGCAAGAACCCCGGGCTCCTTTCAGCACCCGGGGAGGGGGAGCCTGGTTGGTCGGGTTTGATTAATTCAGCAATTCAACAGCTCAGTCCCACTCCTGCAGCAGGGACGGCACTTCCCACCCTCTGCCTCCCTCACAGTTCCCAGGGCTTAGGGATCTTTATTCTCTTTAATTTTCACTTATATTTCAAAATGGTTATTGCTTGAGTGCTGTTGGCTGGTGGGTCCAGCCCCTGTGAGAGAAGGAAGTGGTTTCAGAGGAAAATCCCGTGTTTTCCAAGTTACCATCGGACTTGGTTCCCAGCCTGGCTTTGGTGAAAATCCTTCTGCACTCCCCTCCTGCAAAAGCCCTTCTGGATTTGCTGGCTCAGAACTGGAGCAGGAAAGTGTAAGAGGAATGGCTTTAAGCTGAGAAGGAATTCTCCCCTTTGAGGGTGGGCAGGCCCTGGCACAGGTTGCCCAGAGAAGCTGTGGCTGCCCCATCCCTGGAAGTGCCCAAGGCCAGGTTGGATGGGGCCTGGAGCAACTCATGTTGTTGGCCACGGTACAGAGAGCTCAGGAGTGTGGTAAACCATAATTATCTGTGTTTTTCAGCATAAAAATCAGCAAAATGAAAGCTAAGGCACTGACAGTGACTGTCAGCAAGCTGCTCATAATCAGGTTTTTTTCTTTTCCTACACACACCTACAGCAGTATTAGAGCCAAATAAAAGTAACAGAGCTCACCAAATCTATTCAGAGCATCATTAATTTAGAGCCTCTGAATAATTATCTGTAGGCTTCATCAATTCATATATTCACACATTAATTATCTAAACTGGTTACCTAAATCCAAGCCAGTTCTTTGGCTACAAGCCTATAGTGTTTCCCATGTTCTTTAGAATAAAAGGAGAAATTTACTGCTTTTGTACTGAGCTGCTTTTAGACCAAAGAGACCAACTTTCAGACACCTCCCCACTGCCCCTCAATTCCCTGCTGCCATTGATGGGTTTGTAGCAGCCCTTTTGGAGAAGATTCTTTTCTGATACATCGAGCCACAAATCTGAATTTTCTTTGGGTAAACAAGCACAATTCCTCCCGTTCTCTTACAGAGCTGGGGGTGACTGACAAGTCCTCCTTCTCCCAGACTCAGTGCAGGTCTCTTTTGGGATGCCCCTCCTGGAACCCACCCAGGTCTCATCTCCCCACCCCACACTGGCAGTGAGTCAGGAGAGGAGCCTTGTTTTCATCCCCTCAATCCCCAGATCTCCTCAAATGTCGTGTCTTTTCAACACCCCGATGGGACAGAGCATCCCCTGGCCCTGCCTGTGCCAGGACAGAGCATCCCCTGGCCCTACCTGTGCCAGGACAGAGCATCCCCTGGCCCTGCCTGTGCCAGGAGCTGGGCTGGCTCTGCTGGGAGCTCAGCAGGAGCTCAGCCAGGCTGCAGCTTTGCTGTGCTTGGGACACCTCAAAGCACCCCCAGGGGGTGGGTTCCCTCTGTCTGGCACAGCTGGGGCTCACAATGCCTGTCCATCCCCTGGGATTTAACCTGTCCATCCCCTGGGATTCAGCCTGTCCATCCCCTGGGATTTAACCTGTGCATCCCCTGGGATTTAGCCTGTGCATCCCCTGGGATTTAACCTGTGCATCCCCTGGGATTCAGCCTGTGCATCCCCTGGGATTTAGCCTGTCCATCCCCTGGGATTTAGCCTGTCCATCACCTCTAGGTGGGAGCTGAATGGAGCAGCCTCCTCACAGGCTCCCACTGCCTGAAATTCAAGCTTTGCACCCCCGAAACAGCTCCCAGCACAGCCCTCTGGATTCCAAACCAACTGGGGACATCTCGGGGTCATTCTCCCTGTGCCACACCCACACCCTCGGCTGTGCCTCACCAGGGAACACACCCCTGATGTCTGAAAAGCCTCTTCATTCACTTGCAAAGCCAAAGGAGACCAAGTTCTCAAAATAAAAACCAATACAAAGCCACAGATTTGAAAGCAGGGACCAGAGCCACCTCCTGCTCTTTTCCTGCCTCCTTGGATTTTGACTGAAACAGCATCTTATCCTCACAGTCAGTTTAAATATGCACCAGTATACACATACATATATATGTAAATATTTTCCAGTTCTAAGTAGCAGCTACTGAGGTAATATTTGCCTACACAGACCCATAAACTACCCCTAGTGCCAGGTGTGCCATAATAAATCCCTCTCTGCTCTGAGTGGTTTTGATATTCTTGCTACTATCAAATAGCTCACACATCCTCAAGACAAAACCAATTTGTTCTGGAAAAATCCCAGAACAGGTTTTTATTCTCAGCATAAAAGGCATCGTATTCTCAATATCTCAGAGCCATCCCAGGCCAAACACTGCCATGAGAGAAGGTCCCTGGCTGGGAGTGGCTCTGTTCTGCTCCAGCAGGTACCAAAAGCAGGCCAGTCCCCACCTAACACACAGATCCTCACCAGGACTGGGGGTTTATTCAGCCTGATCTAACCTGGATGTCTGTTTGCAGTGTAAGTGAATATCTAAACAGGTTATTAAATGTAACAGCAAGAGCTTTTTCATGAAAATCACCAGGATTATTCAAACCCTGGAAGAGAAGAAAGTGGAGAAGAGTGTTCCAGTAACATGATCTGCCAAAACAGGACGGAAACCCTTTAACAGCACCTTGCCAGAAACAATGCAGGGCTGAGTCTGCTTTAAACAAGATGATTTTTCAGAATATTGTTACTGACTTTTTGTATAGTGTTAGTGAGGTTTGTGTACACTAATAAAAAATGAAAGCTGCTATTAAAAACAAATCAATGGACTGGACCTGGTTTTGATCACACCAGAGCTGGCCATTTGCATCGGTATTTGCAGCATCTGTTCCAATTAAGACTTGTTTTCTAGTTTAAAGATATTAGTCCAATCACTAGTGTTCTGTTGAGAACATGAATAGAGCATTGTTCTGGCAGAATGTAGTTAAACAGACTCCACAGACTCTATTAAACAGCTTTGCTACCCAATTAGAATGGGAAGGAGTCAGGCAGACATGGCTGCACTGGGTACCCTCTGTTCCACATGGATTTTTATGGATTCATAGTCAATGAAAACAGCTAACGTGGAACATGTGTCGGGAAAACCCAGACTGCAGGCTGGCTTGGAGCTTGGCAAATGGAGCATCAGGCCCTTTATGGCTGGGATTTAATGGACACCCAGTTTAATGGCTGTAGGGGCTGGGTGGAAAACAATGCCCAGGGATGGCACCAACCCCAGCCAGCCCAGAGGGGCTGCTGCAAGGGCAGCACTGTGGGAACACCCCCAGCACCAAGGGCACAACTCACTCCAAAGGCTCGATCCCAAGGAATGGATCCATCCTCACCCCAAACCCCTCCTCTGCAGGGATGTCCCTCACCAACACCAGCCAGGAGTCAAGGCTGGGGTCCAGCCCAGCTCAGGGGGATGCCACGGGCAGTGCCCACAACATTCTGGGCTCAGTCTCCCATCCCACAAACTCCCTTTGCACGTGCAGGATGTTCCTCCACCTCAGGCTCTGCCAGAGGGGAAGGCACTGGCCTGGATTCCCGGATTCCCTCTGGGAATCCTCTCATCCCTGAGCAATGTGTGAGCCAGGCTTGGCTAAGCCAGTGCCTGCAGAGGCAGCAGGGCCTGCCTGAGCCTCGTGGGCAGCTTTAGGGCACGTGCAGGGAAGAGTTCCTCGTGTCCCTGGGCAGTTTCCTGAGGCATTCCATACCCAGCAGTGTGTCCAGGCTGGGCTGCTCTGACTGCAGCTAATTAGCTCTCCTGGCGTTGATGGATGGATTGATTCTGCAGTTAAACAGAGATAAATTAACTGTCCCTCTAAACAGAGTTTAAGTGAGGAGGGAATTCTGATTAGAATGTTATTTCATGCAGTGCTGCTCCTCCTTCTCAGCCAATGCTGAAGAACCTCTCACCTCCCTTGCAGAGGAAGCCCATGGAGCCAACCCCAGACCTGCAGAGCTCCCAGGAATTCAGCAATCCCGAGGAGAACACACTCGGGTCAGGCTGTGCACTGGGTACAAACCCCTGGTGCTGCAGTGATCTCTGCAGGCTGAAGAACTGGTCTGTGGAATTGAGTGTTCTAATGCTTTCAGGAGCATCTGAAATGTATTTTATTCTGAAACCCCTCAGAGTGCCCAAAACCCAGCAAAAAGTCTGATTTTCTACTCGCTCCAAAGAACTTTTATGTTAAAATGCCTTTTCTTGTCCTGAAGTGAGAAATACCTATACATGTTTTTAAAGGGTGTAATTATAGAACTAATGAAAAAATCTTTAACAACTGTGATAAGGGCCTGGAGAATGATGGGGTTTGTTAAAATTGAAGTACCTTAAGGTGCAAATAGTTTAGAAAAATAAATACAGCCATCACCTCAATATGTTAAACAAACAGGCACCAAGCAAGATGAATTGTGGAACATTTCATGTAAATATTAACTTTTGAAGCTTTCCAACTGACAAAACTAAGGCAACAGAGAACGTCCCTTTACTTGCATCCTCATACACTCAACAGTCCTGGAATGGGACCAGGAGGGGAAAAGAAACAAAAACAAGCGAATGAGAAGTGAAAAATAGCACTTAACATTTCTGCAGGCATGGCCAAGGAAAGCTGGCACAGGGATGGACTTCCCTGGGTGCCTCAGCTCTCCAGTAAGGTACAGTGCTCCAGCTCTCCCCCCAGCTCCAGAAACCTTTTTTCCACCTCTCCCCCCAGCTCCACGAGCCTTTTTGCCCCATCCCAGCAGGATTCTCGGGCACTTGTTTGCTGTTGTGGAGCATCTGCTCTGTCAAACACCCCCAGCTCTGCTCTGTACCACCAGGGTTCTGAAGGGAGAACACTCAAAGGGACCAACATCTCCCCAGGAGAGAAAACCAGGTAAAAGTAAAGCACAGAGGGAATTCTCTCTCACACACACAAAGCACATTTCTCTTCATCTGCCTTTTTTTTTTTTTAACTTGGAGAATCTTAATGAGGCTTGGTCCCACCAAGGAGAGCCAAGGGTAGGAGATTTTTCTTTTCTGTTGAAGAGGCTGTAGATACATTAAAACTAATTACTCCTTGTTTTATGCTCCAGTAGGATGAGAAATTCCCTTTAAGTTGGGATGGGAATTAATGCCAGTGGGCAAATTTTACCGAGTGAGAAGAAAGAAGCAGGTAGCATCCAGCCGTGAGATCTTTCCAGCTTTTTGACCACTTCCAGGGCTGGTGACTCCCCTGGGGAGCCTGTTCCAGTGTTTAACCACACTTACAGTGGAGAAATCTTCCCTCATATCCCACCTGAACCTCCCCTGGCACAGCTCGAGGTGGTTCCCTCGTCCCATCAGCCCCTTCCTTGGGAGCACAGGCAGGTTTGGGCATCAGCCCCAGAGCTGCCAGAGGGAATCGCTTCCTTGGGAAGATTTGAAAGAGATATTTTGGGTTTGTAAAGCACTTCCAAGCTCTGAATGCAAATTATTATTATTAATAGGAGATTTTAGCCAGTCTGAGTAAACTGTGCAAAGAGCAGAGATATTACCCAGGGCTTCTCAGGTTTGTGCACTTCAAGCAGATCACCTTACTCTCTGTAAGCAAGGAACTATGCCTTTAGATCACATTTGGCCCCTTTTTTTGTCTTTCCAAAGCTGTTTAGCCTTTTGTTATTATTTTAACTGTTTATTTCTTTAACAGCTCATTATTTTCAGTGGGCTCCTGTGTCTCATTACACACAGTTCAGCTTTAAGAGGAAATTTGTCCTTTATACAGGTTTATTCTGCCTAAAAACATAATCATAAGTGTTTTCTCCTCTGATAGTCACCACTTGTGTCTGTCCCCAGCAGGCAACGTCCAACCATCAAAGGTGCCTCTGCAGATCACCACAGACCAGAGGTACCTCTTCTTCTACAGCAGTGCCACCAAAGTCCCAGTGTCCCACAGCACCATTAGGGGTGAGCTCTTTGCCCTGGCCCATCTCCCTCCTTTCCCAGACAGCTCTCACGGGTGTGGGGTGCCTGGAACAGGCTCTGACCCAAAGAACAGCTCAGCCAAGACACCCTCGCAAAAGAAAGCTGGTTTAAAGAGGAAAAACAGTCCTCAAAGAATTTGGGGAGCTGGTTTTGGGCCCAAACAAATTACACAGAGAAAGAGGGGCTGGGGAGGGCACGAGGGACCAGAACTGAGCCGAGCTCTGGAATCCCTGAATTCCCTGGAGCTCTTGGAGCCCGGCCAGTGCAGCACAGGAGTGATTGCCCAGACAGACCCAACAGTGACACACCACCCTCTCCCTGCCTCACTCGTGGCAAACCCACAGCGAGGAGTCCTTTTTTTTAAACCTGTAATGCCCCAGAATTCCCACGAAAGCAGCGAAAGGAGCCAAGGCAAGAGGAGCTGAGGTGGTCGAACCTCTAAACACCTCTCCCAGCCCTGCAGCTCCCAAAGGTGATCCCAGCCAGGGGCAGCCCTTTGCCCAATGCCTTCTTTCAAAATAGAAGCCCAGGAAAGGCTCTGACCTGTCAGCCCCACTAACCTTTTTCTTTTTTCTTTTTTTTTTTTTTTTTTTTTTAATTTAACCCCCCCTCAGATGTTCAGCCCCTCACAAAGGAGGTGAGTCTCTGCCCAGCGTTTTTTTGGAAGGAAAATGTGGCATGCACCTATTTTGTTTCATTCTGTGCCAGGACCTATAAAGTTACTGTGGGCTGCAGCTCCTGCCAAGTTCTAAAGGTGACAGGGCAATGGGCACCCAAAGGACGCTTCTATCAATGCCCTTTTATTTCCCTCTCTTTCCCCTTCCACCGAACCTTTTTTTTCTAATAGAATTACTCTTATCTGCAAGTGATTTAAACTCTAAGGTTTACAGAAGATTTAAAGAGTGCGAACACAGTTGGAATGTTTTAAACTAACAGTACAAGTTGCATTTTAAGAAAATAATTAACTCCCAGGGGAGGTGTGGTTCTTGGAGTAATGACAGATTCAAGGCTGGCTTTCCCTATATGGAGTTTCCAAATAATAAAATATCTTCGGTTCCCTACTGGTGTCAGATGAGAACCTGTTAGTGTGCTAGTTGCTGGTGGACTGTCATGGGTTTGGGGGGTTTTTTGGTGGTGTGGTGTTTTTTTTTTTCAGTGGGCCATTAGTGTTTTAAAGACACAGTGCACAGTAGGGAACCTCACATGCAAAGCTGGAGCACAGAGCGCTGTAAATGCACTGAGTTTGTGTGTTTACAGCCTTTCCCCATCCCTTCTCCATCTGAAAAAAAAAAGAAAATAAAGTATTTTCCTCATATTTTACAATCTTAATGTCTCTGTTCTGGCTGAGGACTTCTCAGAGCCACAGACAAGCCCTGAAGGAGCCCAGCCCACGGCACCCAGCCCAGTCCAAGTCCCAGTGTCCCTCCTGCCCAGTGTGAGTGGTGACACAGCACAGCCCCCTGCCAGGGCACAAGAGCAGATGCAAACCCTCCTTTTTTAAAGGAGAGTGCTCATTATTGGAGGAAAGGCTGCTAAGAAGCAGGATCCAGCAGTGAGTAACTCCCAGGCAAAGCAGCTCCTTCAGGAGGGCTCAAGCAGTGAAGAGCCTCTGCAGGACCTGAGAGCTTGGGCAAAACTTAGGGTGGCTTCTTATTTGATCTGTGACATCTCCCATCTGAACCATGCTCAGACAGGCACAACAACTGAATTTAAATACCCTGGCCCACCAGGCAGTTGAAGGATGGCACAGAGGTTTGGGCAGAGATGAGAACGACTTTATAAAAACCAGAATGGCTGAAACATAACAGGCAGGTTCACTATGACTTGTGCACAAGTCATTGTCCTAAGACAATGCACTTATCACAGATCTACATTTTAGGAGTGCACTATTTTATACACACAGCCCAAGCTTCCTTTTTGTAAAGTATGAGTAACTTAATGTATAACATACATGAGATTCTCAATGTGAATGCATTAAACCTTTCCCTATGAAGTGAACGAGTTAAATCTCATGTCATATATTCATGTCACTTATTTTGCCCAATGAGGAGATCAGATGGTCACAGTCATAGTTCCACAATATTTTGTTATTGAGTTCCTGGAACATGAGCACAGTGGTGTGTGTAACTCCAGAGCAGGTTGAAGGATGAGGATCAGCCCTGTCCACATTACTCACAGCTCTCCTCCTGAAGTTTGAGGCTCAGCAACACACAGGCACAGGCCTGTTCTCAAAAACACCCTCAGCCTCTCAGGGACAGCGCTTTCCACAAATTTAATTACTTGCAAAACCTTTGGTCATTAACACCCAACCTAAATTCCACTGCAGGTCACAGGCTATTAAAAAAATGAAGTGTCCATGCTCCCCAAACAATGATTTGTTTAACTGGAGCTTTGATTAAATCCGAAGCCACAACAGCACAGGAATCCTATTGCTAATGTCCTCACCCTGTTACAGAGCCTGCCAGGAACCTCACCAGGGAATTATTTCTTCCTGAGTCTTTGCATGATGGTTCCTGGTCCCTTCTTCAAGGCCAGGCTGGATGGGGTTAGAGTAACCCTGCTCAGTGGAAGAGTCTCTGCCATGGCAGGGGTGGAACAGATGGTCTTTAAGGTCCCTTCCAACCCAAATCATTCTGTGATTCTATGGTTCCACACTGTTTTCCACCCCTCAGGCCACTGAGTGTCTGTCAGGGTGTATTTGTGGGCCAAAACATCCAATCCCCAGGAGGAAACAACGTGAGCCACGTGGTCACTGTGGGTGACAAACCCCCCAGAAAGCACCTGAGCTCTCTGAACATCCATTCATCACCCTGTGTGAGACTCTGTGGTGCTGGGGCAGCTTTAGGGGCTCAGGACAAAGCCCATGGATGGAGGCAGGTCTTTGTTCCCTCCCTTGGGCAGGACCAGGCTGTGTTGGGGGCACACTCAGCTGCTGCTCCCGTGTTCCCTGCACTGTTCCCTGCACCTCCCTGGCTCCAGGCACACGGGCCCCGGGTCTGGCTCTCCTGGGACGAGCTGGCTGGAGACTGACACGTGGCCAAATGGGAGTGTGTGTACTCACAGGGGCAGAGCCTCCCTGGCTGCTGCACCGGGGATGCTTTATGGCTTTCATAATATTTTCCGGGTTCTGAAACACAAACCACATGCGGAATATTTTTTTTTTTTTTCAAAATTTACACATTGCACTTGCTGGAGAGTGTTCATTCCAGCACCCACAGCCCCAGACCCTTCCCAAAAACATGGAGAGGGAGGAGAAGGAGACACACCAAAACCTGCTGCCACAGCTCTGGGACAGCCCTGCTACCCAGGCCCAAAATCCCCGGGTGCACTCCTGCCTACTTTGATTTTACAGGGCAGTTAAGGGTTAATTTGGATTATCTTGTCATCCAGGAAATCATTAACACCAAGCCAAAGGAGTTGGACAGTTTGCTGCAGGTGGAAGGGGAGGGAATGCTGGAGGCCAAGCTCCCCTGGGGTGTCAAACCCTTGGGTCACTCCCCCCCAGCTCAGTTTGGCACAACAAGCTCCTCTCAGTGACTGAGGAGTTGACGCAAACCCCAAATTTTGCTCCAGAAGAGAATGGGAAGATTCCTAACTTTTTGCAGCTCTCTGTGTAAATCAAAGGCAAGGATTCTCCAAAGCAGGCAGGAGCTGAGCTCTCCTTGGAACCCCTTGGATCATCCTTCAGGAAAACTGTGTTTACTGGTATTGTAAAAACAGAGAAATGATCCAGTGCCCTGGGGACATCACAGCCAGTTGTGCTCATATTCACATCCAAGGTGCTGCCAAACAATTTGCAGGTCAGTGGGACCCACACGTGGAAGAGCCTCTGGTTGAGAATCACATCCTTGGAGCCAAGGCCAATTCCCTCTTGAGAAATCAATGGGAATTACACACCCACGTGCCTTTGAAAACCCTGTTCAGTACCTATTGCATCTGTAATTCCCTTTCAAATCTATCCCTCCCCACTTGAGCCTAACGGGTGTGGAATTGAGCCCTCGATGGAAGAAGGGAGGGAAGAGTCCAAAAGCCCCTTCTGAATCCCCCCCCTCCAGGATCCATTCCTCACAATCCAAGGGAAATAAAGATCCTCCCTGTACCAGTGTGGTGCTTCCATGCAGAGATAGGATGGGAATGCTCCTGGAATCACCGAGCCCCTCCCTGGTGCTTTTTTATTGGTGCCAAGAAATCCATAAGGAATGCCCTGTTTTCATTACAGAAAATGCTGAGCCATGGAGGGATCAATCATGATATTGGGGAGTCATGTCTGCTGTGACACATTTTAGTGAGCAGAAGCTCTGTGTCCCCCAGGCAGGTACAGCCCACCCTGTGCTGCCATCATTTAATGGAATAGTAAGTCAAAAATAAACACCAAAATCACATAAAGGACCCATATTTGTGTGTCAGGGCTACTCTAACATGACACTTTTTCGGCCACCTCCCTTCACTCTCCTTTCCTTGCAAGAAAAAAGAGTTCCTGGCACTTTTGACCCAACTCCTGCCACGCTGCAGCATCCCCAAAACACTCCGCTTGTTGTCAAAGGCAGGCTCGGATCCCCGCAGTGAGGGAAGGCTCCCTGACAGACGAACAGCATCACCTAGGGGCCGGAGATCAGCACTGGGACCCACACACAGGGCAAGGGAGCTCGGGGGATGCTGCTCCTGAGCAGGGCAGCACCACGGGAGGGGCCCAGGGTTTGGTCCTTGTTCGATGCAACACCCTGTGCCTGATATCCCAACAGCAAAATGCAGCTCAGCTGGTTCAGGATCACGAGTCCTCTTCACTTTGGGGATTTTGGAGCAGGTGCAATCACCCCAGACCAAAGAAAGCAACCCAGAACCTTCCCTTGAGCTGGAGGGAGGCACAACACCTTGTCCTCAGCTTGCACAGTCGCAGTAACATCATGACAGAACTTGCTTCAAAAGCCTCCAGAGATCTGGCCAGTGGGAATAACAACCAACCAAATGGGAGCTGGCTTCCCTTGTGCCCCCTCAGTTCTGGTGTCACCAGCCCCTGTCCCCCAAGGGGACAACTAAATCACCAAGAGGTTTGGGAGAAAAGGCATTCACAGCAATAAATCCACCCCCCCTGAATGCACACTCTGCAAGCAGTAAAAAAACCCCCCACGGATGCCCAGCCCAGCTCAGCACATGAGGCAAAGCAGCTCTCAGGCCCCAGCTCTCAGGGGCAGAGCTGCTACTTGTTTGTCTACTTAAAGCATTGAGTCCTGCAAGCTGCACTTGGACTCTTTAAGTCAACAGATTCCCACAAGGATGTAAAACATCCTTAGAACAATGACTCCAAACCACACCATGTCCAGAGGGAAGTGATATTCACTGGGTGAATGAAAATTGTAAAAACAAACAAAGGAACGATCCCACCCCCAGGGGACAATTCCAGCCCACTGCTCTCACACTCACAGCCCCCTTTGCTGCCAAGAAATTTGGGTTATCGGGGATTACACAGGGAAGAATCCCTGTGAGGCAGGAATGTCCTAACTGATGGCCAGTTTTCTTGTATGAAATTATGATTTGGAACTGAAATCCTCATCCTGAGACCAAGAACTCGTGCAAACATCTGATTACAGGGATCCCGTTGTCACAGCTATGAAACCAGTCATTTGTTTGCCATCACCAGTTTAAGATATTATATTAGTAAGTGCTATTATCACAATAATGCAGTGAAAAATGTGATTTCCTCGTCTTGTCACAGTAGGGACAAAGGATTCATGTTTTGCTGGGGAGATGAATGATCACACTCCTGGAGAACAAAAGCCCAAAAGCAACTTGGCGCTCGTTCCTTGGGATACAGCTGGAAGTGGCAGGAGCAAGGACTAGAGCATGTTTAACGTTTCCCAGATGAGGTGGATGCATATCCCACGTGGGACACAGGGCTGGGACACGCCTGGTTAATTGTTGTGTCGTGTGTGGTGTCCAAAAACCACAGAGCCAGAGCTCCAAGGCAAACAAGGCCATGGCAGGAGTTCCTCTCGGGGACTCAGGAACAAGCACGTTCTGCAGGATGCTGTCAGCTGGGAGCAAAAAAAGGCAGGAAACCACCCAAAGCAGGGACATGGGCCTGTGTGTAAAGCCCAGCCTGAGTGTAAATGCCTTGCTGAAGTGGGGGTTAACAGAAGAGGAGGTGCTGGAAGATGCCTGAAAGTCAATGGGCAAAACTCGAGCAGGTTGTTCCCTTCAGATTCCCCACTCGGCCAGGGGGAGGCTGAGGGGGGCACTCGAGCTGCTCCAGACCACAGACACATAGTGGCACAAAGGCAACTCAGAGAGAAGGGTTTTTAACACCCCTAAAGCCACCCCACCAGAAAACAAACGACTGATGAAATAACAGAGGGGCCTGACAGTCCCTGCTCCCAAACGTGGGGTTTGGGGGGATCCCTGGCTGTTATTTTCACAATACCTTGCATTCATTACTTTATTTAAAAATGGTGTACTGTGTCTGGAAAACAGGAAGTAAGCCATAAATCTCTAGTTTAAAAGCCATCTGAAGCCTGTGGACCAGATATGTTCTCAATCAGTAGTCAGGCAGTAAATAAACATTTATATACAGCAACTGCTCTCAACCAGCCTGACCTCCGGCTATTACAGGGCACATAAAGAGGAAATTTGTTTAGTCCCATAAAAGCCCAGGCAATATATCAATAGATTATTAAAAATGGAAACAATGTAGGCTAATGGATTATATTGATTTTAATAAACATAAGTATATGGGATTCAAAGATAAGAGTCAGATATGACATCCTCCTGAGCTCACCTTTCGGGATGTCTCCTAAAACGAGCCAAACTGCATCTGTCAAGGACAGCACTGGCTGCTATTTTTTTTTTTTTTTTGCTTTGCAAATCGACTTTTTTTTTTTGGCTGAAGGACTTAAATTGGGGGCTTTGCATTTTTATTTCTGCTTGTGAACCATGAAGGCAGTCGAAAAATAAAACTGGTGCATCTTTTAACGTCATTGCTGCCCAGGAAAAAATCTCCAGCAGCTGCAGGCTCTGCTCAGGCATGGTGGTGGTGGCTGGGAGTGCACAGAGGCTGCTGGCTTGGGGGTTTTAGGAGCATTTCTCACTTTTGCTGCAGCAAATGTTGGTGCAGACCCTGGAGCTGGATCTCTGATGCTCTGGGAGTCTGGCAGGAAGCTCAGGTAGCCCCAGTGCATCCCTCTGACTGCTTCCAAGACTGGAACATGTCTTTATCTTTTAAATAGCTGGGGTGTGTCCTGAATATGTGGCTGGTTGTCAGAATAGTCTGATATTTGTCCACTCCAGAGTCTATTTTCCCTCTGCCTTGAGGAGATCCCTTCCCTTCACCCCCCATGACTGCTCCCTCTGGTTTGACCCAGGAGTTCAGCACTGCTTTGAAAAATAACTCATTTTTAACCCCAGGAGAAGGCTTGGGGAAGGATTGAACTCATCAGCCAGGAGTTCTCATGGATGAGAGGACAGAGGCTGGCTGAAAAAACAGGCACAGGCAGCCCCAGAGCTCAGGGACTGTGACACAACTGCCCCAGGGTGGAGGGAGTCACTGAACACACCCCAGAGCCAGGGTGGGGAAACAGAGAGTTCTGAGTGATGATCAGGGCAATGTGACCACAAGTTTGATCTCCCTCAGCAATTCTAACCAGGCTACAGCAAAGTGACTCTTGGTGCTAAAGAACAGACCCGTGGACAAAAGCCCAAGCTGCTCTTCCCTTGGTTTTCCCATTTGTTTTCCATCAGCACAAGGCAGAGGTGCTCACAGTTATTCACCAGCTCAGGGGACCTGAATTCACCCTTCCCAAAGACCATGCAAAGCACATTCAAGTCCCTAATTATGACCATCCTTGAAGTAACTCAACTCTAACCCTTGTGGAAGGTCAGGACACCTCCCTGATTTATGGCAAGGACAATGTCAGGCCTTTCATGGTACCAACCCAATGCTACTTGAAAGCAAATGATTTCAGGGCTGAGCTCAAACACTGGGGAGTGGGGATGTACCCCCAGCAGCTGAGCACTGATGGCAGAGCCTCCTGCACTGCCCAGCTCTGCTGACATCAAAGAATGGTTATAAGGCATTATTTACCTCACTGCCTACAATTAAAAAACAGAAAATAAAGGAACCAAGTGAGTTCCTTTCACTAAATACTAGAGATGACCAGAAAGTTTTGAGCCAAAGGATAGACAGGAACTCATGTCCTCCTCTGTTCATCACTTACTTTCCTTTGGCAAGTACCTGAAAACCATGAACGAATATATGTCTTATTTTTATTTTCCGTGTTTTTAATTAAAACAAGCAAATTGAGGAGCAGCTGAGGGAGCTGGGGGGGCTCAGCCTGGAGAAAAGGAGGCTCAGGGGGGACCTTCTGGCTCTGCAACCCCCTGACAGGAGGGGGGAGCCGGGGGGGCTGGGCTCTGCTCCCAGGGAACAAGGGACAGGACGAGAGGGAAAGGCCCCAAGTTGCCCCAGGGGAGGCTCAGGTTGGATATTAGGAAGGATTTATTTATGGGAAGAGTTGTAAAACATGGGAACAGGCTGCCCAGGGCAGTGGTGGAGTCACCAGCCCTGGAAGTGTCCAAAATAGGTGTGGATGTGAAACCTGAGGACGTGGTTCAGTGTGAACACGGTGGGGCTCAGTGGGTGCTTGGACTTGATGATCCTAAAGGTCTTTTCCATCCTCAATGATTTCATGGTTCCCTGATTCCTTTCCTTACTGAAGGAGGGACTAAAAGGTGAACACAGGTGAGCACCCATTTCCTTGGAAGGTCTGGGCTCCCCCCCAGTAGAATTCAGTGTGACACTTGTTGGGATGTTTTTCCTGATTACAAACCCAAGGCCAAAGTCTTTATTTAGTGCCAATCATTTGCTAAAGAAGAACACAGGAATAAACTTACAGTAAATATCTCCCACCGTTCATTAGCCCCCAGTGGTAGAAATAACACCCTTTGCTAAATCCTGAATACCTCACAAATTACAGTAATCTGCAATTATAAACTCCAGTGTTAATGAGCTTTGATTGCCCCGTTCTTTGTGATGCCACCCATAAATGCCACTTACATTTTACACCATATTCGAGTTAACAACCTGTTCTGAGAAGATCACTAATAGTCAAAATGGACTTTTAGGAACACCTTTGGTGCTGGCAATTTGTTACCTGGAAACCAAACGGGGCCAGGAAGCCTTTACCCCCCAGAGCCACATCCCCTCCATCCTCCCCATCACCCACTTCCCTTCAGGGCTGATACTGATCTTTATGCAGGAGGGCTGGTTCTCTTAATTAAGGAGAGTGGCATCTGAATTTTTATGCTTGACCTTTAATAAGCAGTATTTTGGTAAGTCTCTAAGAGGACTAATTGTGTCATTCATATACTTAAGGGATAACGTGCCTCGCAGAGCAGCACAGAAGGCAATAAACAGCTTTTACAAGAGATTAAACGCCCAAGCACAGCCAAAGCATTTAGATAACTGCAAAAGCCATTTATTGACACTGCTCTGATGCCAAAAAACACCTGTCTCATACGGTTCTACTCATAAAAAAAAAGCAGCAAAACCCACTCACAGCCTTTGCTTTTCTCCCTTCCTCAGAATTCTCTGTGGTTTTGCCCCAAAGATATTTCTGCAGCAAATCTAACTTTTTTTGATGGTTTGCTTAGGAAAGAAAAGCAAAGCTCTAAGGATGAGTGAGAAACATGGTGTTTTCACACAGGAGATTCAACTTCCACAACAGGGGAAATCTTGGACTGACTGGCTTGGATTGAACCTGGATTTGTGCTTCTTTTCTCAGTAGGAGCACTGATGCAATCAGCCAGAACAGGCCTGGAATATCCACACCAAGAAGTAAAAGCAATATTTTGGGTGCGCTATTTGCTGTACAGAGATTTTGGGAGAGATGCAGTGTTAAAAATAAAGCAGTAGTTGCTAAAACACAAAGGCAATCTGCTGCAGAAAGGGGGAAATTAAAGACCAGGAATATCTAAAGTCTAATTCAACTTCTCCAGGTCACCAGGCTGGACTCCCAGCAGCTGATGGCCACTAAAATCTGAGGGCTGAATGCCACCAGAGCCCAGTGTGAAATGCTGGCAGTGTCATCTGCCCTGAAGTTATTTTCTAAATCAAAGGGAACCTTCTCGAGTTGGGAGTAGGAAGAGCTAAAGCAGGAAAGGGTGTTAAGGATGTTTGAAGAGCAGAGAAAGGAAAATAAACCATTTGCCAGCGTGTCATTGCCTGTCCCATGACAGATAATTCCCAACAAACACTGAAACAGCAATTCCAAACCAAACTCTGCTCCTGAGTACATGGAGACAATTCCCAGGGAAGCCCAAGGCAGACAGTTTGGAGAAGTCAGGAACCAGTTGCCTGGGAAAATCAGCACATTGCTGAGTCCTAGAGAAGAAAATACCTCCTGTATGTGGCAGAGGGAACATGAGAGATGCTCAAGCCAATGCATCCCTCAATTTTCCTTCCACAAAACGTCCCCACATTTCCCTTTCAGACCTCTGGGAAATCTGTGTCTCTTTAGCAGGTCCCTGCCAGTGCCTCACACCCAGGAGAGGAGAATTAATGTGTCCCCTGCACCAGTTAAGTACATAAACTGTCACAAAATATTAACACAGATATGAAGCTATTAGAGCAAACCCCACTCCATAAACAGACTTTAGATATGGGCAACCGAGATAACCGCAAAATAAAAGGGCACATTAAAGTTATATCCCTTTAAAAAATTAAACAAATCAGTTTTATAGCGACAGGCACTTCAGAAAGCTTAGCTGGGGAGTCTGAGGGCAGTCAATAAGGCAGAGCTAATTGGAGAACAAATTGACATTCATAAGCAGGTGTTTAACACGGCCTCGGTAAACAAGGGAATAGACAGTTAATGCAGAGAACAAGGGGGGAGCAGGAGCCATCCAGGTCGAATAATGGAAAAGGACCAATTGAGCAAATTCGAAGTGCAAACACTCGGGTCTCAGCCTGCTCAGCAGGGCTGGCCCGGCAGCTCCCGGCCCTAATAGGCTCATTTGGGTTGTTGTCTTTAGAGAATGAGTGTGTCAACTAAAAAAAGAAAAGAAATCTCCATAATAGCAAATGATTCCGGGTTACCAAGTGCGGGCACTGATAAGGTTCAGGTGGGTAAATACTGGAGGCTGCTTAGCACTGAGGGATGGCTGAAAGGACAGCAAGCAACCAGCCAGAGCTGGCCAGTGCACGAATAATGGGGCATTAGCTGCATATAAAAATTACAAGCAGGCACTGGGGTTAAGCTCTTCCTTCCAGAGAGGCCTCTTGCTCCCAAAAGGTGACCTGCTCCCTGTGGGACAGAGTGGATCTGGGGGGATTTGAGCCCTCTTTCTCACACAGCCACAGATGTGAGCACTGAAAGGTTCCCCAGAATTGTACAGTTTAACATTTCACCATGTCCTGAACTCTCCAAGTGCTTCCTGCAAACATCATTCCCTCTGGATGCACCCGTGCACCAGCATCACCACCACAGCCACACTGAGGCAAGGTTGGTTTGTGGGCCAGGGACTCCCCACGGACCCCAAGTTATTGCACCACTGCTATTACAGACCAAAAGGGCACAATCTGACCCTCAGAAGTTCTTCAGAGCCTTTTCTTGAAAGTGAAGATTTGAGAATGCTGAATGGAACAAGCAGAAAAGAGATTTTTCTTGCCTTTCACCTGAAAGGCAGAGCTTTGGGTCTGGGAGGGGAGAAGTGGAGAGGACAGGAGACAGAAGATAAAGCCAAGGCTGGAGCTCCAGAGATGAGTTGAATTCTCTCACTACAGGCCTTCAAATATAAAGACTATGTTCAATCTAACCAGTTATGACTAAAAGAAAATTTTGGAAGCCAGAAAGTTCCTGTTTCTCGCCAAGAATCATCTCCACCACTTCTCACCAGAACTCACCCAGAAAGTCAAGGCCTGATTTCAGAAGTAGGAGTGACATTTTCTTCTTAAAATTTCAGTCAAGTTTGATGGTCAGGAATACTTGAGCAGCTTTTGGAGCTTATGCTTTCCCTCCCAGTACAGTCCTACAAGGGGCTCTTTGCCTGCTTATGTACAGCCAGTTTTGGGTGCCTTCCATTCCAATGGCACACCTGTTAAACACCCTCCTTTCCAACACTGCCCAGATAACAGCCAGGAATCCCTCTCCCCAAGCCCCAGAGGTGCTGGGATGTGTGTAAGGCCTTCCCTTTTGTCATCTGCATCTGATATGGGGTCACAGCCCTGCCCTGCAGCCAAGCACCAGCCTGTGCTGGTCAATCCCAGTCAATCCAGCAACCTCCACAGCCAGACTGGACAGACTGCCTTCCCCAGTGCCTTTGCTCTTCAGAAACCTGGATCCCATCCAGGCCCAATTTAGCCCTTGAAGACCCTAAAATACACCAACAAGCCGCTTTCTGTCATCCACGAAATATTTGTGTTCAGACAGTCCTCGAAATAGATCTGGGAAGATGTTCAGACATGTCTATATTAGGGGGGACTAAACCAGAGTGGATATAAATAAGCAGCAGCTTTTTGCCAGTGAATAGGCAGATTTTTTTTTTATTTCCCCTTCGAGCAATTCCTGGCTGGATTTGGGATGTGAGGAGCAGCAAGGAAACTGCATCACTGACCCAAATAAAACTCCTGCAGTGCTGGGGACGGGTGGATGTGTTTCCTGGGGGTGTGCACAGGGAAGGGCAGGTGAGGGGGGATCTCCAGCACAGCTTCCTAACAGGCTCCACCCTACATTAATGACAACCTCCTTTATTTTTGGGGGCACACCATGTCCTTGCAAGGCTAATATTGATGGTTGTCCGAGTCTCTCAAAGCCTGCAAATGAACTGACTGCACACAGCTAAGCCCCAGCTGGGAAGGTGCTTCCCCCAAAGCTTTGAATCAACTAATTGATGGCAAGAGCTTCCTCTCTCCCTGGGGGTGGGAGGCAGCAGGGGTTGTGTTCTCCATCGCCAAGGGACAGCCAAGATCCAGCAGGTGCTCGCTGGGGTTTGAGCCCTTCTGCAAACAAATAATTTCCTTCATGGGCAACCTGACTCACAAGGAACTGTGTGGGCTGGGCCACTTATTTGAGTTTCTTCCCCACCAGACAGGACACCCAGGGACCTTCCTTTCCCTCTGTACAACTCCACACACATGGGAAACATCCCCTTGCAATGAGAGGTCCTTCCCTCAGAACCAGCTGCTACAACGGGGATCCCCCCTGTAGTAGAGCACCAGAGGAGGAGCAGTTGATTTGTGGAGATCACAGAACCATTAAGGTTGGAAAAGACCTCCCAGACCATCAAGTCCAGGTGGCAACTCAGCCCCAGCACCACGTTCACCACCAAACCACGTCCTCAAGTGCCACATCCACGTGTTTTCTGAACCATTAGAACGTCCTGAGCTGGAAGGGACCCACAAGGATCATCAAAGTCCCAACTCCTGGCCTTGCACAGGACACCCCAACAATCCCACCACATTCCTGAGAGTGTTGTCCAGGGGTGGTGACCCCACCAGCTCCCTGGGCACACAGCTAAGTCCCAGTTGTGAAGGATGCTTCCCCCAAAGCCTGTTCCAACGCTTGACAACCCTTTCCATGAAGAAGTTTTTCCTAATATCTGATCAAAACCTTCCCAGCAGGACTTGAGGCCAAGGGATGATCAGCACCAGCTTTCTAAAGGGCTTCTCTCTCACCCCAGACCTGAGGGCAAAGAACTTCCCAGTGGTCACCCTCAGCCTGCTGAACCTTTCTTTCGTTTGCATCATTCCATCAGCACCTTAAACTGGGGAAAAACCCTCCCAGCCTCACCAACATGAGCAGGGAGTCTCTTCCCTCAGAGCCTGGGCTGTGACAAAAGGCCTTTAGCCCAAATAATTTCCAGCTTAGCAAAGCTGCAGAGGGGCTGTGCCTGGGCACAGACAGAGCAGGGCTTGGGGCAGGAGGGAGTTTATAGGGACAGTTGCACACAACAGACATCCCCCTGAACTGTGTGCTCAGGGGAGAGCAGCAGGAAGGCAACTGTGAGCAGAGAGGCAAAAGCACGGGGATATAAAAGATCTCAGGGTTTATTTTAGCCAGAGTTAGAGTCAGGACTGCATAGGGGCAGCTCATTGTTCTGTTTTCATAAAGTCATTTAAGTAGCAAATGGCCCCTGAAACTGATACTATGATTTGAGTCATGTTGGAAGACATATTGAATTAATGATGCAGGTGTGGGTTGTTGTTCCAAAAAACTTTTTTATAGCAACAGTGGGAGAGGAGAAGGGGAGGGGGGGGGGGAAGCTAAATGAAAAGATTTGGTCTATGTTATGTTTTTCTAATATTTGAATTTTAGCTAAGATTACTCTTTCTCCTCTCTTTAATATATTGTTTTAAATAAAAAATGCTAATAAATCTTGAGAGAAATATGTCATAGCAGAGTTTAAAAACTGTAGTGCAATATATAACAGTTCATAAAATATTCTATTCAAATAGCCAAAATTGTAGAGCGTTTGGACCAGAAGTAGTTAACTGCAGGAACAGCATTTTATTAGCTACTAAAATTAAGAAAGAGTACTGCTGTTTCACAGCCAGATAATTAAGTACCGTTTTCTCTTTTTTAATACTATAAAATTAAACTTCCTGTTTAAATGGCCTGGTGGGGACTGTAGGCAAAGGGTCGTCTGATGAGCCCTCCGGGCAAATCCAGAAACACAACATAGCACTTATTCACACAGGACTTTAACAGGGTGGAAAACACTGATTGAGGGGAAAAAAATGCTGCAGTAAGCGAAAAATTGCAGGTCATAAATCAGAGATCCATTTTTTCACATCATTTTGGCTAATCCATTAAATCTCAGTGCAAAGGAATCTATCAGAAACAGAAGCCACTGCCTCCACCTCCCCGTCTCCAAACGTTATTAAAGCAGTGAAAGAACTCAATTAAAGCCAGAGCACTGAGGGGATGTTCCAGCCTGGCTGGGCCCACCAACCTCTCCTGGCTCCTCTCTTGTCAGGGACAGTTGTGCTAAATCCCATTTTTCCAGAGGGATTACACTCTCCACTCCACGGGGTGAAGGTTTTACCCCATGTTGTTCTGCGCTGTGTTTTTTCCACTCGGTCTCTCCCTCAATATCTCCCCCAAATTAATTCCTAGTAGCAGAACAACATTAAGTTAACAACCTGCAGTGGGTGCACCTCTTACCTCCATCAGTCCCACCCTGCTGTGGATCTGAAGCTGCAAAATGATTCCTCTTTTGGCCGAGAAGCACCAACGCTCTGGAGAATTCTCCCGACTTTGCAGCCATTGCCCCCAGCTCTGACCATCTGTGGTCACACAGGGAATTCCCACCGTGCAGCACGTCAGGAAATCCAACATTTCTGCGCAAAGCAGGTGAGGGTCTCACCATGAACCACCCAGCCTCTGCTCCTGTGTGTTACAGGGTGGGGTTTGCTGCTCACATCTGATACAAAACCTGCTGTCAAAGGTGCTGCTCCAGACGCAGGTGATTTTCTATTTAAAGCTGGAGGGGTTGAAATCACCTGTGAAGGCTTCCCAAGTCATCAAATATTGTCTCCAGTTCTATCAAACACAAGTGCAACTGCTCCTGCCCTGCTCAAGCAGTTTGTGTTTTGTCCAAACCCACATACGAATAAATACCAAATACCACAGAATTACCCAAAGAAATGATAATGTTGTGGTTAAGGCACTTCATTAGGGTTTGGGAGATTCAGGACCATTCCCTCCTTTGCAGAGATGTCCTTTAGACCCTACAAAAACCTCTTGGTGGGAATTCATCCCATGGCACATTAGCATCCAGATAACCAGGTGCCTGGTGTAAACTACTCACTGAACTGCTCAAAGACTTGTGCACCACCTCATAGGAAGGGAAGATCAGGCCCATGCAGAAAAGGACATTCCAATTCATAAAGAATTCTGAGATTTTAAAATTCTGGGGGTTTTAGCCGAGAGCAAAAATTCCAAAATACCAAAATCAATTAAGGAACTCAAAGCTTGGATTGATGGAAATATTTTATTACATCGAAACATTACTCCAGTTTCAAATTTCTAACAGAATATTTCGTTCTATGGGAAAATTTTAGAAGAAATCCCTGAAAATCCATAGTGACACTTGATAACGGTATGACCTGGATTTATTTCATTCTGCCACAGCTTTTTGCTTACATCTTCCTTCTGAAACAAAAATTCAGGAAAGTTTGGCTCAGCTCTACGAAACATTTGGATGTAAAGCGGGTCTGGCAACGTTTGTGTCTCACACCAGAACATCACATTTGGTTGGCAAAAAAAAAAACCAAAAAAACCTGAGCAGAATGTGGGATTTGTTTTGCTCAGCTTCCCCCAGGGATTGTAAATCCCACTGGTGCCCTGGAAGCCTGACACTGCAGAAATCCTGAGACTAAAGGAGTGGGTTGGTTGGGTTCTTTTCTCCCAAGAACACAGGCAGAAGAGAAGAGGAGATTGTGTCAATCTGTGCTGTTGTTTCTCTGTGGACTCCTGAGATCCAGGTAGGACTTACCTGGCTGAGCATCACTTCATTCCCTCAGGGAAAAACCAGGATGTGTTCATGTCATCTCACCTGAGAGAAAGTGAGAGTGAAGAGAGGAACCCAACCCTCACCAACTCTGCCACAAAACAATGTTTGAACCCCAGGGCACGTGTCCCACTGGCAAACTGCAATTCCTGCTGGGAGAAACCAATTCCCAGTCCCACAAACAAGCAAAGCCAAGTCAAGCCAAGGATCCTTCTCCCAGAGCCTCATCCCACGAGTGTCACCCTGGGGGTGCCCAGAGCTGGTGCCCACTTTGCCAGGGGATCTTTAGCAGTGCCCAGGTGGTTTTCCTGGTGTCACTGGGGGTTGTGTTTGTGGCCCTGCTCAAACATCCCCCCTTTCCCAGCCCGTCTGGGGTCCGTGGAGCTCGGAGGGCTTTGCCCCTCTGGTGCATTAGGGAAAGGCGACACCGCGGCTTCCCCGCGAGGGGCACTGCGGACCTTGAAAGGGAAAAGCGGGGCTTTTATGTCGCTATTAAGTTCGAGTAAAGCCCAGTCATCGGGTTTCCCCCCCCCCCTCCGTCCCTCTGGGGCCGTGGCATCAGATTGCTCTGCAGATAAGCCCCGAATGTGCAGGATCCCCTCCGAGCATCCTGTGCCCAGCCCCGGGAGCTCCCCGGGACAGAATAAACCCCCGGAGCACTGCGGAGAGGAGGTGCTTTGCATTAGAGCCACAATAAACCACTCGGAGCAGGAAAATCGCACTGGGTAATGTTTAGTCTCATTTAATCTAATATTGGTCGCTAATGGGCTCTGATCTCGCCCGTGTGCCCAAGGAACTCCTTCCAACTTGGCCAAGTGGTGAGATCAGCTCTTGCATTTCATTTGGAGCACTCAACACTCGATACCCGGGGAGGTCACCACGAGCTGCTTTTAAATCAAACACCCAGAGCCGAAAAGACAGGAGTTATAAACTAACACTCTAAGATTTTATTTATTTCCTACTAACTTTAAAAATTATAGCAAGCATAAAGAGATGGACGAGGGCACGCAGTAGAAGGGGTAAATATTTAGGAAAAGGCTTGCTTAAGTTTTCCCCGGGCTTTCTATTTATTTGTTTTTAGAAAGTCTCAGGACACAGCATAAATATTAACCCGATGTTAAGAAGGGGTGTGAGAACTGTTTAGTAGCAGAAACCTTTCAGATTTTGTTCTGCTGAATTTCAGACACCACCAAAAACACTGCATCAAGGAAAAATAAATTATTTAGGCTTCTTACTGGGGCTAAAAGGGACACAACTGCTTTTATCTAAAGAAGCATCCTCCCATCACAGGTGCTAATGAGATCAGTGATTAAAACTGTCTCAGATTTTACTTTTCCACAATTTTTTCACACATTCATTTCGCTCTACACTGTGATAATTTTTTCCCAATTTAATTCACACAGCTTTCAGCTGTGTTTAACTTTGTCAAATTGCAATTGCAATGCTGCACACATTTATTTGGAATTTATATTGAAATATAAGTTGGTGATATTCATCTTGCTTATAATACATAGATCAGCCTTTTTAGTGTAATAGGTCGTGTGGCTCTAATGTGTAGAACACTAGAAAGGCAGTATTGTGAAATTATGGTTGAAATTGCAACAGAGATCATAGGCCCAAAATGTAATAGAAGCAGAATAAAGGGATTAAAGGGATCATGTTTTATATCAGCCTAATTTTGAGTCAGATTATCTAGATTTGTGACCAGTTTGATTTAAACATTGGATTAACAGCAGAAGGAAATATCTAACTTGAGCTGGTCTGTACTTTACAGACATTTTCAGTGTTGTATCTCTTTCTCCACTTTCCACAGTTGGAAATGATCCTGTTTCCATACAAGAGTTCCCTGAAAATCGCTTTTGCTCCCCATTCCCAAACTGGCTCTAGAGCCCAAACACACACTCCCAGGTGCTCCCCCAGGCAGAGGGGCTGGCAGGAGGTTTGAGTCACTGCTGAAAGCTCAGCCCAACTTCACTCCAAGTTCCTTCTCAATACGGGAAAGTTCAGACAGACTTTCAGTGAACCCGAGATGAATTTTGAGCCCCCAAAGCACACAGGGTCTGGGGGAGCCCCAGTGTGAAGTTTTAGGGTTCATTAGCACAGTGAAAGTCCTGAGAAATTACCAAACCCCCTGAAATCTGGCCCAGCCTCCTCCTCCCACCAGCCACTACCAGCCTGGGTGAAACCCATTTTCCCTGGTTTTAAACTCCCTTTTTATGGCCCAGTCCCCTGGGCCAGGCTCTGCTCTGGGTGCCAGGCACACCCAGCAGGAATCTCTGCATGAGACGCCCTAATTGGCAGCAGAGCCCTGGCCTGGCCAACATCTGCAGCTGGTTTTGGTGATAATAAATCAGGGCTGGGGGGGCTCGGCGTGGCAAGCTGCCAAGAAGCTTTCCTTTCCCCAGTTAGCCAAGAAATGGGAAGACAACGGGGAGGACTGGGGCAGCCCTGGGTGGTTAGAGAGCAAAATCCAGTCAGATACATCCCCAACCAGCCTCCAAACTTTCTAAGAAACAAGCTGGAGCAGCCAACCAATGCCTTTCTTCAGCACTGAGCAGCAACTTGTCCAGGAAACCCCAAAACCATCATTAAACCAAGGGCAGGAATGCTGGGGCAGTTGCTTCCCGGGAATGAGGGTTCCCACCCCAGTCCTGGGAGGGTTTGGGAGCTGCCCCAGCTCGTGGTGCTCTGTGATCCCCCAACACTCACTGCAGACACCCCTGCAGGTCCCTTTGCAATCAGCAGGTTGGACGCTCAGCCCCAAACTCTGGATTTCTCCAGGTGCCTGGAGCACTGACAGCTCAGTCCTCTTCTCCAAACCCAGCTCAAACAGAAACCAGGGATGGGAAGGAATCCTGGTTCAGAACGGGGAAATCCAGACTCTGAAAGAAATAACAATCAAGGGCTGGAACAGTTGACTGAAACCACTGAGAAACCCAGAGCTGTAGCTGACAGAACTGTTCATTTAAACGTTGCTGAGTCTTTCCTGCTGGCCCTGGCAGCACAGTTTAATATGAAGTTTTGGGGTGAGTTTTTTTAGGTCAGGTTGCTGTGGCACTGAGTGAGGCAGCAGAGGCTGCAGAGGCCAAGTCCTTGAGCTCTGCTCATGGCACATTCCCACCTCCACTGTTCAAGGACTGGCAACTGCAGACTCTGCCTTCCAAGGTGGCTGGTGCTGCATCAATTCAGTTTGGCAAATTATTTCTACCGAGACATTTCCCTCCCCAGAGCGAGCCAAAGCCTCGACTCTCAAGGCTGCCTTCACCCCAGCCCTCTCTTTGCACTAGAACAGCTCTGCACCCTTGAAAGTTTAAGTCATTTTCAGATCTTCATTCATCATTCCACCTATCAGATATTTAAGGCATTTTTTGATCTCCTTTCAGCCATCACATCCAATTCCCCCCAGTCCTTCCTTCAGCCTTAGCACTTTGCCACCTCACACTGCTCTCTCCTGCTCCCCACCACAGCCCCACTACTCCAGGAGTTGTCTTCCACAGGGAACATCCACCTCATTTGCAAGGTCACAGTTATTTTAGTCTGAATCCAGTTATGCAACAAACCACCCCACTCCAGTGTAAAATCCCTGAAGAACAGCGACAAGTGGTTCACTTAGGGGAGAATTTAGTCCTTTCAAACCAGCAAAAATCATTAGCCCAATTAATTCATCTGCCCCTTAATGAGATGCCACCTTCAACAACCACAGCCAGGTATTTTCAATGCTTGGAAATGGGGATCCACATTTGCCAAGATAATATCTGGCAGGAAGTATTTCTTGAGTTTATTTAAGCTTTAAGATCTGTGGAAGGAGCCGTGCACAATATCCTGTTTGAAGGCATTTCTAATTTAAATTAATGACCTGGAGGATATCTCAAGGCAATAATGATCTTATTGTACCAAATCCCACAATAGCTGAGGTGAATTATAAATTCCTCTAAGTGATTTAGTGGTTAACATTCCAAATCACAGCCACCCGACGTGACGCTTGGAGTTCCAGCAGCAGATTAGAGGAAACCACACAGGCTGTCCTCAGCCTCCCTGCCTGGTTTGGAACAGCCAGGGAAAAGTGTTCTCCTGAGCCAGAGGGAAGCAGAGCAGCCCTGGGGGTGACTGGAGTTCTGGGAAGGCACCTCATTCCCAACACTTGGCTTGGCAGAGGCGCTGGAGCAGCCAAGCAGACACCAGGCAGGGAGGGGAGCTCACCCATGGGGTGGGACCTGCTCCCCCCAGGGACAACTGTAGGTTTGTCACCGAGTTATGAAAAGCACAATTTGGCTAAATGAGGGGAAAAAAATGTCCCTTTTTTCCCCCAGAAATGCTCCTGGCACAGCCCCGGCTGCTCCCGGGAAGGGTCGTTCCCGCCCTGGTGACGAGTTGCACATTTGTAAGTCCATCTGTCACCGGTAAACAGAACACAGGGAAAAAATAAGATGGATAAAATTTCCCTTTGAAAAGGCAGAGAACCAAATTGCCCCTTAAAAAAGGGCTTTCAGCAGCTGAGAAAAGCAGTCTGTTATTTCACTCACAGGCCCGAGTGCACACGAAGCAACAGGTCAGGACTTGCATCTCAAACCTGTTCCATACACAGGAGCACACAGGTCCTGCCCACTGTGTAATTCAAGGGATTTCTGTACACTTGGAACAGCCTATTTTACACATCATCTGCTTTTCTCCAATTTTGCCCTTTCTTATTCCATTCAGGATGCCATAAACAGTGAACTTACTCCAAATATTGCTCCATTTTAAGCCCTAAATATTATTAGTATTATGTTTTGTGCTCTGTTACAAACCTGAATGGCACACCAAGCTCTAAAATGTGTCACTAAAAGTATTAGTAAACCCACAACCCCTTTCCAAGTGAAATCTCCCCAGTTTACTGTTGGGATACCTGACTGGGAGGAAGGCAGTGTTTCCAACTCCGTTTCCTTTTGAGCTGAGCAGATTTGTTTGAACCCCTAATTCAAACCACAGCTTGACCTTTCCCTGCCCACGTGGCAAAAAAAAAAAAAAAACCACACCCAAACCACTGGTGCCAGTGTCAGTAAATCACCAGTACTTAATTAATTATTAACAAGTACCTTGGAGAAGAGGAATGGTTCCTCTGGGTACGGGACATCCCAACAGTGAGTGGTGACCTCTCTGCTCTCCTCATGCCCCTCAATACACAGGGATACTGGTGTCTACTGGTATTGTACCACTGGTAATGGGTCATTTATTTCCCCCTTTCCTCCCCTTCCCAGTGTACACTTTATTATTTTAAGGCTCTTTTCTCAGGGACAAGCTTCACCTCCCATTATTTCTAGCTTGTACCCAGCGCTGAAAGCCCGGAAAAAAAAAAAAAGATAAATTAAATGAGAAGGAAATGTTTAAGGGTTCCTATTCATAACAAAAATACTTAAAGCAGCTCGGGCCATGAATCTTCCACGAGCAAGTTGAGATGCACATAAAGGACCTGATTCAGAAGAGAGGTGTGGAGGAGGTTGGTGGATGGCTGCTGCTCCTGGGATTTATGGGGGTGGGAGCTGGTATGTGGGGAGAGTCCAGGCAGGTAATTAGTTCCTTGCAGGACTCAAAATGGAGTTGGCTTTTCCCAATTGTTCAAAGGCTTTTCCCCCAAGCAGTGGGTCAGCTCTGAGCAGCTCTGCCTCACGTGGGCTGGGGGCTGCACTCAAACCAGTGTGTGAAGATTAATGAGTGACCAAGTCCTGCTTTTCTGTCAGCACAGACACGTGCATCTAATTAAAGGATTCAGAGAGCTGGCAGCAAAGTCCCAAGGTGTTTTCCAAAGCCACCCAAAGTTTGTGTTTGGTTTAATTTCCCAGTTATGCCCAGTTAATAGGGATTAACTCCCAAACCTCATTTACCTTTTTCTACGTGTGTCAGCTCCGGGGTTCACGTAGTGGGGAAACTGCTCCATCCATAAATCCTGGGGATTTGAATCATGTGTTTACCCATGGAACAGGAACAGGCCTGGACTGTGGCACAGAGGTGCCCCTGTCATCATGTCTCACTGACACAGGGACCACCTTTTGCATTAAATCCCCGTCATCTGCCCTTCCAGCTACAAGGTTTTTCAATAAATACCAATTCCTGCCAACAAACCAAGATGCTGGAGTTTTTTTTAGTCACCAACTGAACCAGAATCATCCCTTTTTGCATAAACAAACAGAAATTCTACAAGAACTGGGGGGGGGTATGGACAGAAATGTTTAAACTTCCTTTTCCAAGCTGGTGAAGATCCAGCAGCTTCTTCTACTGGTGCCTCTCCAAGAGCAAAAGGGTTCTGCTCACAACCCTTCCCAAAAGTCGTGCCACAAAGGGAAGCTCCTTTCCCTTGGCACAGTTCCTTACACAGCCAGGGGATAACAGGTTTTCACGGGCAGTTCACTCTGAACTGTGACAAAAAAAGCCTGAGAAGTCCAAGTGCAGGTTGTGAGAGAGCAGAGCTGAGTGTGGCAGCCCAACTGGGGCCAAACTGAGCCCATGTTCATCAGCCACGGCTGGGGGGGATAAAACAGCCTTTAAGCCTTGCTTTAAATGCTGGAACATATTCACCCTTCATGTGGGCCACCTCAGCACTCAGCTGGGTGAGCAGCAGGACCTTCATGTGCAATATCCCCCAGCACCCAAATTTGCCTGCACTTTCAATTACCCAGACAATAATGAAAACATGTTGGCGGGGCCAGCGTCAGGTTACAATCACAAATTCTTACTTCAATAACAGCCATAAAACAGAGACCCAAAGCATGTTTTTTTGCTTTTTTTCCAAACATTAGCAACTCATCTGATACTTAGTCCAAGGATCCAGTTTCCTGCAAGCTGATGACATGTGAGACCACAACCCTGAGGCTGATATTAAATTATACATATATACATATATAAATATACAGAGAGAAAACCTGTGAAATTACAGACACAGATGTGTTATTGGTGTCATAATTTTTTCCCATTAAACACCGTATTAGGTTTATCCCCTTTCTATACTTGAAAATCTTCACATATAAAAGATGAATAGCAACTTCTCAAGGGGATCCCTGTGGTTTAACCTTGTTACAGGAGGTCAAACACAACACACAAACTATATTGGTACAAAGATGACTGTAAAATGGAATTAGCCTTTTGCTCCCCGTTCCAGTGGGGAGGAAGCCAACTTTCACATCTCTGAACCAGTCCAAAAGAACTCATGACACTGGTCTTGGAAAAGTACATTTTGTAGGGGAAGGACCAACAGATATTTTATATATATATATATATATAATATATATAAATATATTATATATATATATTAAAAAATTATATTTTTATATATATATATATATATATATATATAAAAGACAGAGACACTACCAAGTGGAATCCAAAGAGAAATATCAAACCATGATTTTCTCAGTACTGTATCCATTGGGATTTCAGAAGGAAGAACTTCCTTCTCCCCCAGCTGCTCAGCAGGCAGGACATCTGCAGCCCTCATGGATCCCCCAGCCCCAGGAACAGAAACACAGAGCATCAGAACTCCCAGAGAAGACACCAACAGCAGCACAATAAAGATCTTCATTATTTCTCCTTGACATTTTCATGACAGAATTCATGTAGAACATAAAAAAAGCACAAGGCATGTTTACTGGATGTTTTATAGTTCAATAAAACATAAATAAACAGCTTTTTAGATCAAAGCTGCAGAAATAAGGAAGCACTGTGGCTTCTGAGACCTGACCAATATATCACATCACCTGAAGTTGAAAGAAGCACTCCTGGCACTCCTGCTTTCCTCTGGAGCAATCCCACCTTCAAGGCACTGTGCCCAACCTCCACCTGGCCTCAGGGACTTCAACAAACAAGTACAACTGTGCTATTTTCAGTTTTCAGAGTGTCCTGTGAAGCCTCTTGGGATGAGACTTTGAGGTTTTATAAATAAACTAATAAAAAAGGAGCAATCAGTAACGTTTTCAGGAGGGCTCAGGATGGATTTTCTGTGTGTTCAGCAGCATTGCTGTCCAAGCACTGAGCTCATCCCACGCCATGAGGACCAGCCCAAAAATCCAGTTTTCCTTGAAAGACTTGCTTTGGATCCAGTCCTGGCCTTTCTGAGCAGCACAAGTCACTCTAAATCCCACACCAAAAGAGAAGACAAGCTCCCTCCAGGCTTTCACCTGCTCATGGATACACACCTTCCTTCTCTGCCTTTCCTGTGTGTTGGATGCAAACCTGAACCTGCAGGCAGGGGGATGACTGGAGTCCCAAGGGGGTCCCACTGGTTTTACTCACACTGCTCGTGGCATCCATGTGAGTATTTGGTGGATTGGGATTGCCTGTGATGCCACCAACCCCTGGAAACACAGATGTACCAATGTCTGGCTTAGTCATCCCCAAACCCAAAGTCTGATATAGTTTGGTTCTATCCTGAAAAACCTTTTCCCTCCCAGCTCAAAGAAGCAGCACATGATATCACACAGGGGGACTTCTGCTGCAGGCTCTGGGTTGCACCAGAACACACTCAGTGCTTCCCTGCACACATATTCCAGGATCCTGGGTGGTTTTCTTTCCCATTGCTACTAGAAAACGTGTGGCCTTTGAGCATTCCTGGTGCTCGTGCCTCCATCTGTGCCCTGCTCTGCCATTTACATCGTGTTCTGTGCATGGCTATAGGCTCTTGCAGTTATTTTGGTCCCACATCTCCTAATATGGGGTGGTGGGAACTGAAAATACCACACAGAGTTCATCTTGGTGTGTATTTATCAATCTGATGCCAGGGTATTGCTGGCCACTCCTAAAAATAGTTGTGTGCCCACCAAGACCAGGGCACCCCTTAAAGAGAACCAAACCAAAGCAAAACCCTCCAGGGAGGCACCTTCACCCAGGCACACCCCCAGACACCCCCAGACACCCAGGGACACTGGTGTGTCCCTCCTGAGGTAGAATGGACACCTCCTGTGTGCCCTGGAGCTCCCGGGTGCCAGGGGGGCACAGGAGAGCCTCGGGCTGCAGAACAAACCCCTTTGGATCACCCTTGCAGCTGCAAGGCACTGCCAGAGCACAGAGCTCTGCCTCTGCCACCAGGGCACTGGGGTTTGCACCAGGAAACTTGTCCTGCTGCCAGGGGGAGCAGCACATCCCAGGGCAGCCACCCAAAGTCTGGTCAACCCAGAGATCTCAGCTTAGAGATGAGGGAGATGTGACCCTCAGGTCGAGGCCAGGCTGGAGGGGGCTCTGAGCAGCCTGGTCTAGTCAGCAATGTCCCTGTTCATGGCAGAGGGACCTTTAAATGGCCCTTCCAACCCAAACCATTCCACGACTCCACGGCTCTCAGCAGCCAGGCCAAGCTGACGGGCAGCCCTCGATGGGCTGGAAAAGTCTCTGTTTGGGGAGGATTCTCCCCTGGGCTGAGGTTCCATCTGTGTGTCAGCACAGCCCACAGGGACACAAACCCCTTCCTGCAGGAGCTTCTCAGTGACTCAAACCCATCCAAACAGCAAATCCCTCCAAGCCCAGGCCCTGCTCCAGCCCCAAGGATTCCCAGGTCACGCTCACTCACAGTGGGAACAGCCCTTTCCCTGCCTCTGTGGTGACTGTGCCCAGCACCTGAAGGCCAGGCTGGGCTTTCTCTGCCTCACACATCATCACCCTCCTCCTCAATTAACTGGCAAGGCTGGTGATGATGCGTGAGGCCAAACAGAGCCCAGCCCGAGCTGCCAGGGATGCCTTGGCTCCGGGTGCTGACAGGGCTGGAAAAAAACTCCAGGCCAGTCTGAGAGAGCTGGATCCCGAATCCCTGCCCAGGGTTGGAGCTGCAGGAGCAGACAGGAGGTGGTGGGAGGCACGGGGGGGTGGACCATGACCAGGAGCTCGCCTGCAGCACTGAGGGGTGTGGGGGGACAGAAGGGTCCCTCACCTGCCTGGGAACCCCCTTTCCCAGCCCCTGCCCCTGCCCTGGGTAAGTCAGGGGGTGCCTGAGCTCAGTCCTGCCTGTTCTACCACAACACCAGGGTGGTCAGTGGGTCTCCCCCGAGCCTGGTGTGGGGAACACATGTGGCCACAGAGGACACACAGTGGATCAGATAATGCAGGGGGAGAAGAATTCCACCTTCTCCTCACATCTTCCTGAGCCAGCCCATCAGTGCCCAGTCCAGCAGTGTGGAGGAGAAACACTCTCCTGCATCCACCCCAGTGCTGCAGACAGACCAGGTTGTCCCTGTGCACACCAGAGTGGGTAATTTTATCCCAAATGTGCCTGTCTAAAAATATCTCACTTCTGTGTTTTTTGACCACATGCCCAGGATCGTGAAAATTTTTCCGTAGGAAAAAAAAAAAGCTGAAAAAAAACCCCCTTAAACCCATAACATCTTGGAATGATTTGACCACTTTCTTCTCAGGACATTCTCTCCTTTTTATACCATGATGGGGTTTCTCCTGAATTTAAAACATCAATTTGGCCTAACATGAGGAGAGTGTTCATTCTTCCAAACCGTAAAGATCAGAGACTATAAACTGTTGTTTCTTAAATGTTTCATGGCAAAAGGCATTCAAAGCGTAACATTAACACAAAGTTTTTCTGTAAAACAATCTGGGAAGTGTAATCTCTGTAAGAGGTTTTTTATGCACCATGGCTAATTGTTCCTGACAGTATGATTTTACATCAGGCCTTTTTTTGTAAATTCAACACCATTGGAACTTTATGGCAGGTAATATTCCTTACAACTCCTAAAATCCTCACCGTGTCTAAATTAGTGTTGCAGAATCATGTTTTGCGTTGGGTTTTTTTTTTTAACTACAAAACACTGGGAGCAAATTCTCTCCCGCCTTGCAGTTGTAGCACTGGAGGCAACTTTATGGAATTCTTCCACAGAGGGTTCTACAAGGAGCTTTTACACCTTTTGTGCACACCAAGGTGGGCCAAGGGCTCTGCCTGGAGCTGCTGGGCCATGGGACACATCAGGCTTGTGGTCACCTCTGCAGCAGAAGGGGTTGAGGAGGATGAAGACCCTTCCAGCCTTTGAGGCTGAACATGTGGCTCCTTAAAATGCAAATTCCAAACCCGCTTTAAAACGGCTGTGTTTGAAATGTCACAATTTCCCAGAGCCTGGCTCGGGGTTACCTCACCTGCACCAAGCCCAGGCTGCCAACAGGGGTTTTTTCAAGTGGTCACCAGAAGGCATTTCATGGGATCATGGAATGGTTTGGATTGGTTGGATGGGATCTTAAAGATCCTCTTGTTCCAACCCCACCACGGGCAGGGACACCTTCCACTAGCCCAGGCTGCTCCAAGCCCTGTCCAGCCTGGCCTTGGACACTCCTGCTGTCTCTCTAACCAGCACTGTTCCATTCCCCAGGGATTTCCTCTCATCCACACCTTTGGGGTCAGTTTATCCAGCCTGCCCTGCCAGGCTGAGTGACCTGTGCATGGGCCTGGCTCACATGCACACACACACACACACGAAAAATCTCCTTTCGACCACTGTACCTTATAAAATATGGGTTATAAAAACTTTATGGAGCCTGTTCCTCCGAGGGGCTCATTCCAGAGCACAGTATGCAAACCCAGCTCTTTTATGGCAGAGAAAGGGCTCGGTCTGTGCCGAGGCCTCGCAGGAATCAGGAACAGGATCGGGCTTCCAAAGGGACCACACAGCCCTGCCAGGGCTGCTCCCAGGGCAGCGAGTGGAGCTGTGCCTGAGGCTCACTGACAAGGCAGAAAACACTGCTGCTTTCTGCCTGGAATTCCTCCTCACCCCACCCGTGAGCAGCTCCATCCCAAGGGTCAGAAAGAAGGTGATGGAATCAAGAATGGGCCTTCAACAGGCACCACAGAGGGACAGCAATTCCAGAGAACCACGGGCAACCTGGAGCTGCCTTTGCCAGAGACAAAATTCCTCACCTGAGGTGGCTTCACCCAGCTCTGGGTCACCCTCAGCCAGGAGAGAAGGGAGCTCCAGAGGATGGAGCACATGGACTGATCTCCTCCAAAAAAGGGGAAGTAGACTCCCAGCAATTCCTATACCTGAGCATAACAGGAGCAATAATAAATGCTCAGGGTGTGAAACTTAGGAAAATTAGAGAGTAGACAGGGGTCAATACAGTGAATATGTAAAACAATTTACGTGGAGGCTCAGACTGAATCAAAATAGTTCCAGCTTTTTCTCCATCCACCCATCCATCCATCCATCCACCCATCCATCCATCCATCCATCCATCCCCCCATCCACCCACCCATCTATCCATCCACCCACCCATCCACCCATCCATCCATCCACCCATCCACCCATCCATCCACCCATCTATTCATCCCCTAAACACTTTCACTGGGGTTCCATCCTCTGTGCCTCCTCTTTGCTCCCTCTGGAACTCTCCCACCACGTCCCCTTGGAGCCTTTCCCAGATGACCTTGCCCTGCTGCAGTGACCTCCTGCCCTCCCTGCTTTCAAGTGTCGGTCTCAGCTTTGCCTCAGCCCTTGAACCCAACTCCTGGTTTGAAGCTCTGGCAAACAGGACACAGCAGGTGCTTCTGCAGGTGCAGCTGCTTCCAAAATGACACCGACTGAGTCTGAAATGTTTTTAGAATCCACACTATTTTCTGCACCCTGTATTAGAGACTCACTACTGGCCTATGTCTTGGGGTTATTCTGGGATAACTGGGGCATTTGTTTCTGAAGAGAACAAATTTGGGTCCAGTTCTACAGACAAACCAGCTCTAACCAGCAAAGCATTCCTGGCACAGGATCTGATCTCACCACTTTTCATGGGACTTCAGCTCACACTTGACTGTGCAGAGGGAGGCAGCAGCAGGAACTGAGGGAAGTATTTCAGGCTGCAAAACTGAGAATAAGAGAACACCAGCACCTTCTCCAGGGTCACCTGCCTGTGGTCTCTGCAAAGATAAAACAATCTTATGGTAATTCTGCAGGATGACATGGACAGTTACAGAGTCCCAAAGGCTGCTGAACTCCAGGGCTGTTCAGGTGCCTTTCCCTCAGTGTTTTACTACTTCTAACTGGAAGTTGATGTGAACCTGCTGCTGGACCTTCCCTGTCTGACCACATCCCAGCAGGGCAGAGCTGCCAGCCCAGCTGTGATGCCTCCTCCTGCCCCAGCTCCTCACTTACCAGACTGGAAGCAGCTGAAACTCTCCTCTGCTGGGTTCCTGAAGGATCTCTCACACCAGCAACATCCCCAGGGTTCTGTGGCACAGTGATGCTAAAAAAGATCAGTGATAACAAAGAACACCACTAATGACAATATTACAGAGGCCTCCCTGCTTTACTCTCATTCCTGATCCAGGCTGTTAATTTGGGTGATCTGGACTAGTTCACCCCCAGATTTGTTTTACACTTGTTCAGCAAATCACTTTCCTTGGCACAGACTTGAATTATTAATTATACTTTTTTTTTTTCCTAGGATGGAGAAGTTACTAAAAGGTTTCTTTCTTGTATAAAGCATTTTCGTGTTTGAGTATTAATTTTTAAAATCTCCTGTAAATCCACAGTGCTTTGCAGTTGTTTGCTTTAGCCCTTTGCAGATTTATCATTAAAGCTTGGGAGTGTGCACGCACAGGCACACACATCTATATAAACTTATACAAGTAGATGTTCACATATTTAGTCCTGTTCTTTTTATAGTGGCTCCCCAGGCACATGTGTCAGCCTTCCAACATCTGTCCTTCTTGAGAAACACCACTCAGTGTCTGCTGAGCTGAAGGGGGACAAGAAGTCTCTGTAATTTCAGGCCTGGGCTCATTTTCAGCAGAGGAAAAAGTCCTTTACAAGTCCAGAGGTCCATCCATCATTATCAGGTGAACACATCCATCCATCTCACCGGGGCAGCTTCCCTGGCACCTCATTTGGGAGGGAGACAGCAGGATTTTTGGTGGTGCAGTAACAAATACCACAAAATACAACATTAACATTGTGGGCAGCATTAAGTCCATACTGATTTCTTGGTCAGACAGACGCAGGGCAGCACTTCTGCTTTGTGTGCCCACTTCTGCTGGGAAATGGAGTATTTTAAAAGCTTCAGCAGCTCCATGAGGTCACTGTAGCTACAGAAAGCTGTAAAAACTGCCTGGGTTGATGGTTCAAGCAGCCACAGGTCTTTCTCATTACAGAACAGATATAACTCTATGAAATTATTATAATAATAACATCATTTATTTCAACAGGACCGAAGCAAAAAGGCTTTATGATAGTGTTTTATATGCAACATGTGCACTATAAATATTTCCATAAAAACATGCGTTAAAATATAAAGTTGGCAGAAAGAAATCAAAAGTCATGAGGAAAAAAAAAATCCAGTTAAAGAAGCATTAAACCATAAGCCAAGGAGCAGTGAGCAGTGAGCCCCTGCCAGTCAGGGCAACAGGCTGCTCTTTCTCTGCTTTCAGCTACTTCCCAGCACAAAGGAATGAGCCAAGATTCCATGGAGAAAGTCCCTGACAAACTCACACTCGCTTCCCCAGCCCGTCACTCCTTCCTCCTGGGAAGGTCAGTGCAGGCACCACAGGATCACAGAGTCACAGAACGGTTGGGGTTGGAAGGGAACTTAAAAACCACCTTGTTCCACCCCCCTGCCGTGGACAGGGGCACCTCCCACCAGCCCGGGTTGCTCCAAGCCTGGCCTTGCCCTCTGCCAGGGATGGGGAGCCCGTGGGGAGCCCCAGGCAGGAGCAGGTGGCTGAGGCAGAAGCTGAACCCAGACCTCAAAGAGCACCAGGAGACCGTCCAGGGCTGCCTTTGCACTCCCTGACACAGGACTCTGCCTGTCCAGGGCTCTCTGACCCTGCCAAGTGCAGTTCTGCTCCACACAGAACTGTTGTGATCCCTGTTGTGATCCCTGTTGTGATCCCTGTTGTTTCTGAAGGAAACCCTCTGCCTTTCTGGTCCATATCAGGCAGAAAGTGCTGCCCCTTGACCTCTCTCCTGCCCTCCCTCCCTCCCTCCCTCTAAGCACCAGTTCCTAAACTGGTCACAGTTATTGGTCCCTTCTGGCTTCAAATACAGAATCATGGAATACCCTGAGCTGGAAGGGACCCACAAGGACCATCCAGTCCCACCCCTGGCCCTGCACAGACACCCCAACAATCCCCCCCTGTCCTTCAGAGCGTTATCCAAACCCTCCTGGAGCTCTGGCAGCCTTGGGGCTGTGCCCACTGCCCTGGGGAGCCTGGGCAGTGCCCAACCAGCCTCTGGGGGAAGAACCTTTTCCTGAGATCCAACCTGAGCCTGCCCTGACACAGCTCCAGCCCTTCCCTGGGTCCTGTCCCTGCTCACACAGAGCAGAGCTCGGAGCTGCCCCTGGGGAGGAAGCTGCAGACAGAGAAGCTGTGAAGTCTCTGCTCAGTCTCCTCTTCTCCTGGATCACCAGAGTCCAGCTCCTGAACATAAAAAACATGGATAAATCCAACAAAGGCACGGAAAGGAGCTGTGTGTGCTCTGCTGTTGAACTCACCCAGGAGCTGCCAGGTCCCCCCCAGGTCCGTGCAGCCCCGTGGGAGCTGGAAGGCTCCAGGGTTTGGCTGCCAGCCCCCCAGGCACTGTTTACACCAGCAGCACCCACACAACACAATCCTGCTTCCCAGGCCAATTCTGCTGTAATACATCATCCCCCAGCAGACTTGTCAGATTGGTTTGTCTACAAATATGTTCACACTTGGAAATATCTGCCTTCTGTGAGCAGCAATCCATTAAACATGCATCTCTCTGGTTTTCCCATCTTGCTCTCTGTACATAAAATCAGTTCTCTTCTTTTGTCCCCAGCAAATGCCTATTCCACATTTTTGCATGTTTTAAATATTCACGCATACGAAAGAAGCTGTAAAAACATTGCATGGCTTATTTATTATTTAGTGCACACACTTTTTGCTGCAGAATGCCAAAATAAAAAGACATTTTAACTCAATTTTTTTTTTCATTCCCTTTGTATTTCATTTCCATTACTCCGCTCGTTAAAGTTTAAAAACTACTTTGTTCCCTGACAGTGGGGATTTACGTGTCCCTGAGCCAGGGAACACATTTGTACCTGCTAGGGCAGTGGCAGAGGTGGGGGTGAGACGCTGAGGGAACTTTTGGCTCCTCACCTGAGGGTGCAGGGAAGCTCCAATCCCGCTGGTGTGGCTGCTGGAGGTGCAGAGCTCCCCATGTCCCTCAGGAAGCAATCCCAGTGTTAAATTATCTTCATGCACCCCCAGTTCCTGTTGTTTTTACAATTTCACTCTCCACAAACCCCTCATTCACTCCAGGAATCACCTGTGCAGAAAATCCCTGGCTGGCTGGATCTCCCTGTGGTATCAGAGAGTGGATTAAACTTTCCAAGTGCCCTGAACAACCCCCCAGCACTCTCAGGAGGTGGGCAGGGTGCCACCACGCCATGGCAGAGATGTTGTCCACCCAGCAGGCACAGCCAGGGAGCCTTCCCTGAGTC
The DNA here is from genome assembly GCF_003984885.1 of Neopelma chrysocephalum. Classification (NCBI taxonomy): domain Eukaryota; kingdom Metazoa; phylum Chordata; class Aves; order Passeriformes; family Pipridae; genus Neopelma; species Neopelma chrysocephalum. The sequence goes on along the minus strand of NW_020897842.1, from coordinate 1,267,042 downwards.
CTGACCTGAGGAGACCACCCATGGGAGTGAGTGGGCTCTGCCTCCGTGGTGCTTCCCCAGCTCTCCTGGCCACTGATCCCTCTCCAGCCCTGCCAGGAGGTCCAGGCACCTTTCCATCAGCTCCATCAGGAGCTGGAGTGGGCCCAGGAGCTGTGCTCACACAGGTCACTCAGCAGGCAGAGCTACCAGCCTGGGCTGCAGTCACAGCACTGGCCCCAAGGACTGGCTGGGCTTCCAAGGGACATGGAAAGAGCTGGATCTGCTCTTGTAAAAAGCACCTGGTGTTTCAGAGAACGGTCCTTGCTCCTGGATCAGGTGGTTGGGAGCTTGTTCCCAGGCCCAGGCTGCAACAGCACCCAGGGAAGGGCAGTGCAGGAGGGTTTAGCATATTCATGTGCTATTTTATAACATAGAAGTTTACCAGCACATTGTAAAGCACCTGAAACGTGCTGCACAAACACATAGTTGTGTCTTGTGGAATACAGTCATGTCTTGCCCGGGAGCTGCACCAGGGAACTTAAAATACACTTTCTGTTATTTTAATCTGGGAGTTTTGCACCATCCCCCCCCCCCCCCCCAGAATCTGCAAATCCTTTCTGTCCCTGCCTCTGAGACGTGCACACATCCCTGCACACACAGTGCACAACTGCAACGCCAAAGCCTTGCCCCCTCTCCCAGCAAGAAGTTATTTCCTGATAACAGGGAACAACACCATCATTCCAGGCAGTTCAGATGCACTGATACGAGACAAGTCACCCAAGGTCCCCAGCCTTACAGTGGGATGGGAGAGGACACGACCAACCTCACTGATTCCAAGGAATGCCATTATTAAATCCACGGAGCCGAGCTTGAAACGATGGAGGATTTTCCTCGTGGCCACATCCTGTGTTCAAAGCACAACAGGCGTTTTCTGGGACATTCTCCTCACTTCTGACTTTCTAATTTCCCTCGAGGTATTGACTGGGGAGCTCGGGAGTCTCCTCACTGGCACGTTGTTGTTCCCAAACCGTGGCAGGATCCTGCCCGGCGTTAAATGTTAACTGATTACCCAGGGACAGCATAATTACACATTAATTGGTGCACAGGGGTATTTAGGAGGCAGGATGTCAGTGACCTCCCGTGTGCTCCTCCAGCTCCCAGCCCTGGCTGGAGGGGGACCCTTCTCTCAACAGCCTTGTAACTCAAGTGTTACACCCGGGCTACTCCAGATCAAAGCAGGAGTCAGAGAGGGCAGCCCAGGCTCCCCCCAGCCCTGGTTTATCAGGGAGAAGCACAGACAGACCCTCCCACTGCTGCTGCTCTGGGATGGGGAGCTCAGGGATTTAAGGCAGGGCTCGTTTCTAATGAAGGGCTGGGGGTGGCCAAGCCAATAAGTGCAACAACCACCGAGTGCCTCCCAGTTCTCAGGGCAAAAAAAACCTCCTCAAATCCTGCTGTGTGTGTGCACAAGTGCGTGTGAGTGTGCCTGGAGCACTGAACGCTGCAAAGGGAGTGAAGGATCAGGTAATCCTGGAAGACAGAAAGAATAGAAAAACACAACGGGATTCTGGAACGTTTCAGTGTCCTGTTGACTCATAAGATTGGAGCAGACAGGTACAGCCCAAAGACAGCATGATCTAAATGTGGGCCAAGCTCTAACACACAGCAGGAATGTCTAATTTTAGTCTGTCCAGTTTTGGCAATGTCACCTTTAATTGCATGGCTCATTTGAATTGTAAAACACCTTTAAAAGCTAACTAGTAAAAGGAAATAGGCCATATTTTCTAGACTAACAGTCATATTCAATTTTAACTGCAACGAAATTGGTTTTAAACAGTTAATGCACCTTAGGACTTGAGTTACCAGAGAGAAACCATGGCCTGCAAACCCACATGCAGATGTTTTGGGCCTTTAACTGGGACTGCAGTGGGATCATTTTGGGGCAGTGCTTCTGCAAACCCTTTTGTGTGATCCACAGCTCCCCAGGATGGAATTTTCCTGGCTAACAAGTTGCAGATTTCTACACTATGTGTGCTGTGGTGAACTGCATTTCAGGTCTTCACACACAGGACTTTGTGAGGCTCAAATCAGCCTGAGGAGCAGGAGAGCCAGGCCAGTTCCACCCATTCCCAAGGCACAGGATGTAGGGAATGGCCACATCACAGTTGTCAGTGTCCTGGATGAGTCTAATTTGCAATAATGCACAGGCCTCAGCAGGAACACAGATACATCAAAAATCTGGATGCTAAATAAAGTCTATTTAGTGCCTATATTGTTGTCCCAGTTTAGGGTTTGGGAAAAAAAAAACCAAACCCACAAGCAAAAATGTTTTAGAAGAAGATTTTCTGAAAAACCTGGGCTGAAGCTCATCAGCTGCAGTGAGGATGGATTTTCTCTCACATCGGGTAAGGGTGAAATTTCCCAAATTTGTGATTTTGTGGGTGAAAGGATCCGGTGGAATCACCAAATCTGTGGGGGAAGACTTTCACAGCAAACTGCCCCTGGTCAGCACAGGGAGGAGAAATATCGAGGAGTGCAGTTAAATAATACTCACACGTGAGGAATAATTACCCCGGGAGCCCAGATGGGAGGACTGGCACTACTTTTTGCTCTGACTTCCAGCCCTGATTAGCCAGACCCCAATTCCCAGCCGGTTTTCCCGAAGCACCCTCTGGTTCTGCCCTGCAATCGTGGGGCTGCAATTGCAGGGGAAGTGCTGAACGGCTCCTGCAAGAGCCAAATCCTGCTGAGCCGGTGATGGAGGGGAATATTTAAGGACTTTGCCACCGGCGGGACCTGCGCTGCCACCTGAAACACGCCTGACAAAGAGCACTTTTTTTGTTGCTGCTGATTGTGCCGCTCGTAAAGCAGGGAATGTTCCCGGAGCAGTGGCTCTCTGCCTCCCTCTAGAGCGGCTCGGAGGGTACTCACAGACTCAACTCCTGATTTTCTACCGTGTAGTCAACGGGCTTTAACTCGCTCTTCAGGTCTTCCTAAAATGTTTGAGCCCCCGGCAGTGACAGAACCTGGAGATGCAGCAGCTGAGCTCTTCCAGCTCTTCCAGCTCTTCCATCCCGTGTGGTGACATGTCCCAAGAAGGGACAAACTCAGTGTCCTTACAGAGGGCCCAGCACGGCCAAGTCCCTGCTGCAATCAGAAAACAAATAACGTCTATTAATAATATTAAGCAGATTTCCCACTTTCTTAAATATCTATGATATGTTCTGAAATACATTCTGCACTATATTTGTGTTTTTCCTCGGTTTTGGTTATTCATTGCCTTCCACCTGAACCAGGCTGCTCCTCCAGCACCACTCAGCCACATCCCCTGGGATCCTGGGATGAGCTGTCACTCCCTGGGATGAGCAGGACCCTTGGCTGGTGGGAAACCCCTCCTGCAGCTGCACCTGAAAAGGCATTTTTATGGACACAGTTTGGTGTCACAGGGACCGTGGCAGGTCTCTTGGAGCCCGTTCCTGGCACTGAACACAGGGTTCAGTGTTCCCTGTTATTCCAGAGGGGAGAGCAGCAGGTGCCTGTCTGCCCCCAGGCAGCTCCACACAGCAAAGCACAAAGCCCACAGAAAGAATCCGTAACCAAAAATGTCACCTTTTATTCCCTCCCAGTCCTGGTTTCGTGCAGTTTTTAAGGACACATCTAAATTTAGTCTTCAGAACTCTGCAGTGTTCCCGGGAGATCTATTTACACATTAAAAGTCATACAAGTATCTATACCTTGCAAAAACCACGGACACCTCAACTGCATTCCTCATTAGAAATAATTGCTCAAATAATTAATGAACAATACTTGCTCTGGGCCTTTCCTAAGGGTTTTTGCTTTTTTTGAATATCCTCAACACTTCAAATTTGAAGTCTCCTCTCGAGACACACAAGTCACGTTTTTTTCCTCCCTTAATGTAAGACTTCCCTTCTGAGGTGTCCAAAACTTGATGCAAGATCTTTGTGGGACTCAATTCTGTTCTTTCCCCTTAAGCCTAACGAGTCATTAAAAAACTCAAGTGGGAAATAACATGGCAATTAAAAACAGAATATGGAGGAAAAAATTAAAGTAATGCATCCTTGGACTGTAATTTAGAGAATTTATTAGTCGTAAAACCTTGATGAGTTATTCTTATGGCAAAACCTGTAATAAGAAGGGAAAAAAATGATAAAAATAATGAACACATTTGTATGACAGAAATTGTGGCAAGTGCAGGGAATGACAGAGCCCTCCTTGGGAAGGGCTGAGCTTCATAATTACAATCATATAGATGTATCTTAATGCCATTGTTTCAGTAATATATTGACAAATTTGCCTTGGAAATCTTTTCCACTCAAACTACTTGTATTTTATCTTTCAAAAATAAACATGTCTGTTGTCTGCAGTGAAGCAAACTGCTGGGAGCTGAGGAAAACCACTCCCTGGGAGGAGCAGAACGTGCTGGAGTGAGTCTGCTGGGAGGTCTGGAGGGACCCCTGTCCGTGCACGGGGCTTGCACAGTCCCTGGGGTCACTTCCTTTGAAACACCACAGGAAGCAGGAAAACAAAGATTTGGATTCAACCCCATGGGTTGGATTTCAGAATCAGAAACCAGATCCTCCTGAAATCCCACCTGCAAACAAACCCTGAGCACAGCCAGTTGTGGGGCTCAGATTTAACCTGTCCCTTCTCCCCAAATCGCTGCTTCCTCCCCAGGACATTTCTCTGTGCACCTCCCCAGGACACAGTCCGGGAGTCTGGGCCACATTTCAACAGGGACCAGGCCAGGAGCAAACAAAAAAATGCCAAGAACTAGAGGGCCCTGCAGCCAATAACACCCCGAGCCACCTCCCCAGCTCGGTGTCCCTCCTCTGCTCGTGTCAAGGCTCATTTCATTCCCCAGGCAGGAATGTCCTGACAGGAGGGTGAGTAACACCCATGTGGTGCTTGATGTATTTAATGGGAGCCTCAGAGCTCGTGGAGTCCTCCCAGAAGCCTATGATCTCTTCCAGAAATAACCATCAGTTGGAATGGAAGGGCTGTGATAGGCACAATCTGTTAGCAGCAAATTGAGCTGTCACCCTTGTATGTCATGTTCATTTGGCTGATTAAGGAGATATTAATCTACTGCCATTGTTACAGTATCTGTCATCCTGGGGGAAAAAAAAAAGCCAACAAGGATATGCAGGCAGCTTTTCTGGAGATATATATATATATATACACACACACACAGAGGAGAGAGCAGAGGTGTGCAGAATACAAATGAAACTCTAATCTGCTGCAAATATTGAACCAACTACGACTGATTACAGATGCACAGGAAGAAAAAACAGCAGGTCCTGCTTCAGGTAATCCTGGACCTGGGTTTTGGCTGGTCCTGGCTGCCCCTCAAGGGCAGTGAGACCAATTCTGAGAGATCAGGCTTTGCCTCCTCAGAGCACAAACCAGTTTAAACCATCTGTGTAACGGGTACAACAAGGTGTCACCATGAGGAGTTCCTGACACCACGTTTCATTAGTTCAGGAGGCAACATCAAATGCCTTCACTGCTGCCTTGGGTGAAGGAGTGTAGACACCCCAATTATTTTTGCTGAGTGGTTTCAGGGCAGGAAGCTCCTGAAATGGTGAACAAGCCTTGCATTAAGGTCCAAACCCGATGGTTGGACTTGATGATCTTAAAGGTCTTTTCCAACCTCAACCATCCTATGATTAAAGCCTTTTTCCCCCCCTCAAATACCATTCCTGTTTCTGGAACACACAGCACTGAGTGCCCATTAAATATCCCCAGAGCAAACTTACCTGTCCTTCAGCAACACTGCAAAACCAATCTCAGCAAATCTGCAGACAATCCCTTCCTTCCTTCCTTCCTTCCTTCCTCCCTCCCTCTGTGCCTTCCTTACCTGTCTGGATTTCCCCACAGGAGCAACTCCCACGGCCTGTTCTCAGCACCATCCTGCCACCATTTCACCTGGAAAGAGATGAACCAGATGGTGATTTGGGAAGTGAAGGTCAGGCTGTACCAGGTGTGAAGATGCCACCTCTGCCATGGAATAACAGAGCACTGACCATGGGCTGTGGATTCAGCACAAAATGCCTCCAGTTTGGGGTGATTAAGGAGGGTGTTGAGTTACAGCAGCACGTAGTTAGAAAGTGAACACAGACCACAGATCTGCTCAGAGAAAATGAGAAAGGAGCAAATTCAGCTCCAGTGTCCATAGATACAACTCCCACTGTCCTTCACCTGAAAACTCTGATAAATAAATATAAACTTCTGGGCACTTTCCATTGGAGATAGTTCAGGATATCCCTGTCTGGATAACCCTGCTGGTTACAGAGCCTTTTAATAAGAGGCAACTGCCACAGCTTTTATTTAAGAGCACAGCTGCCATTAAAGCAGAATTTCAATGAATATGCACACACAGAATCTTGTCTGTGCAGGGTCTCACTCATTTTTGTGGTGGGAGCATTAACACAACCTGAACAGCTCCAGAATCCATCATTAAAAATGAGCTGCTGGTTTCAGGTTTTCTTGGATGAGAAAATGTATGCCAAGGCCCTCCAGCCCCCCCTTGCTTTTGCCACAGTCCTCATAGGTTATGTTTGAATCAATAACTATTTTAATATGGGGAGTTTAGAAAAGTTTGATTCAAATTCCTTTGACACAGTTCCATCAACATCCAGTTATAGAGCCATTCTGCATATGACTCATTAAATATTTAAAAGATTCCTATTATTGAATTAACTATTTATTGATTTATAATTTAAAAGATTTATGCTTGGCCATTAAAAAAAATTCCAAGCTGACTTTCACTTAAAGAGATGTCAGGTGCCATTTGCTGCTGGTGAATGTCTAATGTACCCTTTTCACCCCCGGAGTGAAGAAAGGACAATTACTCAAGGACCTCTGGTTCAATATTCAGACTGGTTGGACGCTGAGGTCTGGGGCTGCTGTTTTTTTCCTGAGGCATTAGGTCATGCTCAGCAGCCTCCATCCATCCCACAAACCCTCCTCCTCCCTGGAAATGCACAGCTTGTAGTTTCTCTCCCGTTACATTTATTGATTTGCATCCTGGATGAATTTTGCAGGGCGGGTGAGGCATCCTGGGTGTTGTTTTCCTGTGGCAAGGATGGGCCTGCTGAGGTCACAAATGCAGGAGGACAAACCCAGAGACACCCACGTGCACAGCTGACCCTCCCCTTCCATACCTGCTCTTACAGCTTGGCACACTGGGGGGAAAAATGGGCATTTTAAAATTAAAAACGGGTTTAAGAGCTCTGCTGAATTGGGACCATAGAAATGAAAACATGCTCTGGTGCTCACATTAACTCCCACCTTCAAACCCAACACTTACCACGCTGCTGCTCTGCTCTTTCTATGAGGAAAAAATATTAATATACTGCCTTTATTTAGCACCTATAATCTAGGCTCACAAACTGCTTTAGCCACATTAATTATTTAAATCTGGAAGAGCCCCCAGGGGTGTCTATTATTATAATACTCCTTTTACAAATGAGTAAACTGATGCAAAGGAAGGTTAAGTGACTCACTGAAGGCCACACAGAGTCCACAGCAGAGCCTTCCAAGGAGGAGGAGAATAACTGCACTGTCTGCCCTGACTGCACAAAATCAAGGTATTCCCAAAGACAGACAGAAATACTGCTTGGATCTAAAGGGGAAAAAAAAAAAGAAACACAAAACATGGGAATGCCTTTTTTCTGTACCCAGCTAGCAAGGGTCTGCTTCAGATAATGATCTCTCACTGTTTGTTTTACTTCTGACTTCGGGGACCTGAGTTTTAGTGATACACATTTTTCTACAACCCATTCTTGGCTCTCTATCAAACCCACACAGGGTAATTAGCACAGGTCTGTCAGACAAAACTACAGCAGGGTAATGCATTATACCCCAAAATTGTTGCTCCAGTTTCTCCAATCCGTGAATTATAAATAAAGACTTGAAAAGGCTGCTTGCTCCAAGTAGGAACTATTTCAAGCCTGCCATACAGCTTTCCCAGTGGTATTGCTGGGGGTTAGGGATTAACCCTAGAAAAATAATTTCTGGAATATCAGACAGAGAACTGTAATAAACTGAGTTAGAACTGCTGCAAGAAGGGAAAAAGGGGGTATTATGGTGCCAGAGAAAGGGAAGCTCTCACCAGTGTGATATGGGAGAACACTTAAACAAATACAGATACACACACAGATGGATAGATGTGTTTGTCTGGTCTTTCTTCCTCAGAAATGGGCACTGGAGAGCAGCACTGGGAGTCTGGCAGAGGCACAGGGGGTCAGAGCAGTGAAGAGCCCACAGCTCCAGCAGCAGTGACATGGGGATGTGTTATCCCTGTCCCAGCTGCTCACAGGGATGCTTTGGGATGCAAACCCCCATGATCCACCCCCACTCTGCTGCAGCGTCTCTGGTGGTCACAGACAGGTCACTTTGGCCCTCAGATGCCCCTGGCCTGGCCTGGCAGGTCCCTGCTGGCTGCAGACAAACCCTGGGCAGATCTGCCCTTCACTGTCTGTGCTGCACACAGGGAGCAGCAGCTCCCACCACACGTGCAGGACGACCTGGGCTGGGTTAGGGGGGTGATTCTGCCCATTAAAGGAGCTGCAGGTGCCCCAGATGTGGCTGCACAGAATAGTTCACGACTGGCCACAGCTGTCAGGGGTTTGCTTCCTTTTTTCTTTCCCGGGTGGTGGATCCAGAGCAATGTTTGCTGTGCTGGTTCTCCCACAAGCAGCGGGTCAGGGATGTTCACAGCACAAATATTCTCTGGACCCGTTTAGGAAATGATGAGCAGGGATTTATCTTTGGCACCGACATCCCCACTTGGGAAGAGGTTTGTCCTGGAGCTGCTGTTGTCTGTGAAGGCAGGGGGTGTGGGACAGGGCTTGGCAGGGCTGGGATTCAGCTCCCAGGGGAGTTTCTCCTCACCCAGCACGACCTGAAAAGCATGAGCAGACAGTTGTGGTGTGAGCACAGGAAGGGATGAGGTTTCTCCCCTCAGGGACACTGATGACAGACAGGCTCCTCATGGGCTCTGTCACCTGTAATGGACTGGAAACAGAAAAGCCCCCGACAAGGAGACACGACGAGTGTCTGCCTCTCTCTGCAGAGCAGGAGCTCCCAGGCAGCCACAGATAAACCATCTGCCCTGCCAGCCCTCATTAGGAGCTGCATCCTCACCACTTGTTGGCTGTCTGAGGCAGGGGAACGCACTGGGAACAGATTCCCTGAGGAATTTCCATGGAGCCCTGACCACTGAGTCAGTCCCACCGGCTGTCAGGGTACCTCGTCCCCCAGGAATTGAGCAGCCTGACCAAGGGGTCCACCCACACCCACCAACAGTTTGAAATGTGGGTGGTACCTGTTCCAGAGCCAGGGCAGAGCCACGAGCACTCGAGGTGTCCACATAAACCCTGGGGCTCCTCAGAACTCCTCGGACAAACCCGAGCAGAGAAAAGGCTCCTTCCTTCCCTCTGCTGCTCACATGAACCTGCAGCAAATGTTCACAGAACCCAGGGTGGGTCAGGTTGGAAGGTCCCACCTCCCTGCCCAGGCAGGGTCACCCCAGAGCACGTGGCTCAGGATTGTGTCCAGACTGTTCTGCAATGTCTCCGGTGAAGGAGATTCCACACCCTCTCCTGAGCTGCAGGCAGGTTATCAGTGATGCTCAGGCACTTCCAGGGCTCTCCACACTCCTCAGGGAACACCATCCCCAAAGGCAAGTCCTTCCTCCTGCTCACGGGCTTGGCTTGACTGAGGATCCAGAAGTCACTGCCAAGGTAAAAGGAGAGTTGTGAGTGTAATCTGATTTTTGGCAATACACATCCTCGCAGAAAACTGGCACCTGAGCACCGAGTAACCCAAAATACTTGTTCTTTAATTTATAGCCAGGCCAAAACGATCTGCCCTCATTTGCAAGTTTTTTAATATTAATCCTAGATAGCCATCACAGCAGCAAATAGTGTGTCATGTTTCATCTGCAAATCAAACCCTGAATTTTATGATACAGCACATAATGCTTACTTATACATATGCAATCCCCCAGAATAGTCAGGAACACTTGCAGGGAGTAGCAGCTCCATTGCTTTGATATTTAAGTACCTGTGAATTACAACATTGCTATGTAAATCCATGCACACACAGGAGACAGGCAGGCTGGAAAGGATACGTACATGAATAGGCTAATTCAAAATGAGTGGAGGCAAAATGAATTATTCACTGGAGGTTTTTTATCTGCATTATTCACAGGATGCATTGGAACACAATTACCCACTTGGTCAGTAGACCTCTGCCCAAAGTTTACCACGTTGGACTCGCTGGAGAGACAAAAAAAGGTTATTTCACAAATTGAGGTTCAGCCCAGCTCTGCATTTAGCAGTAATCACTGCACACCAAGATTAATAGAACATCATTCAGAGACTGAGAAAGCAAGTTATGATGAAGAAGCTGTTGAAACAGGAAACAGTTGATTTCCCAGGAGTCCCGTAAATCCACCTCTGATGTCCTTTCAAATTCTCTGTTATTGCTGCAAAAATTTTAAACACCCGTAAGAGGGTGAAGCAGCTGACACACTCATTTACCACGGGGAGAATTGTGTGCTGGGCCTGCCTTTGCAAACTGGTTCAATGTGCTGAGCAGATACATCAAACACCAGTGACCTCCTCCTCCTCCTCCTCCTCCTCCTCCTCCTTCTCCTTCTCCTCTTCCTCCTCCCCAGGGCTTTGGGGTGCTGAGGACACCCAGGATTGCCACAGTTCACCAGCTCCCTGCCTTTGTTTTGCCTCCCCTCAGCACCCTCCTGCTCTCCCACAGCATTTTTCCCCTTTAGCATCTTATTTTGGGATCTCCAGACTCTCACATGCCTGCAATGTCAGGAGCCAGCAGGACCCTGCTCCATCTGGGCTGGACATTCCTTCTGTTCCAGTGACAGGTGCCATAAATCTTTGTGAGGCACACGGTGATCCAGCCAAGGGAACTCTAATGCCACAGGATTTATTTGATTTTATTCTGTTTATTTTAAGTCGACTAATTTTATACTAAATTAGGGCTGAAGCTGTTCTGGGTGTTTTGCCAGCTTTTCAGCTGAGCCACCCAAGAGGAGAAGGGCAGGTACCATCCCACAGTGAGCCACCAGCTTCATTTGGCAGAGAATTGGTTAATTCTCCAGAATCAGGAGATAATACTGTGAAGAAGTTACAGTTTTTGTTTCAGAATCCCCTGATTCTCCACACGTTTCATGATCCATAATTAAAGGCCCCTGCCCTTGTCATCAGCACAGTGGCCAATCAAAACTCTCCAGAAAATAGGATTTTCCCCCTTCATTCCCTCAGTGTGGGGAGTGTGGGCTCAGTTTTCAGCTCTGCTTCAGATGTACCCCCTTTCTGAGGACAAGCCCCTCTCTCTGTGCCTGCTCAAACTTCAACCACAACAACTGTTTTCCTCCACAAGGATCTCCTGACACAAATGTCTCCCCGTGGCATTAAAAACGCCCGTGTTGAGGAGCTGACAGCCCGTGTGTGACTCCTGAGGAGCCCCAAAGCAGGGGTTACACATGGACTCTGTTTGCTGCTGTGCTGAGAAACCAATTTTTCAATATCAAAAATCACCTTTTCCTCACGTGCTGAAGCGTTATTAATTTTTAACTGCGTTCTTTAGTTTTTCACTAAAGAACAAAAAAAGGGATTTAAATCCACAGCTGCTCAGCATTTTGCCCCCCCCGTGCTCTCCTCCCTGTGTGCCACTTCTATCAAAATCATTTTTTGCATGAAGAAAGCGCCCAGTGCTAATTCACAGCAGCATCAGCAAGTCAAAGCTCTGCCCATCAAGGAATAAACTCCCTTTCCATGGCCCAGACTAACGTTCTTCCCAAGGGGACGATGAGCACCTCCTGTATTTCTGTGCTTGGGGGAGAGATGTTTAAAAACCAGCTCTCACAGCCAGTCTTCATGTTTGGAAATCCACTGAATGACCAAAATGCTTTGTGTCCTCTCCATCCCATGGTGCTGCCACGGGCTCCCCGTGTCCCCTGGACCTGGGACCAGCTGCCTCTGCCCTCAGCCCCTGCCAGGCTCTGGCCCCAGTGCTGGAGTTCAAGAACACAAACCACATTGGAGCCAACGGGTCCCATTTACCAAATCCCAGCCATGCATGACTTTCCTACGTGAACAGCCCATTCTTATGTTTCTTCATCAAGGGGTTTCCCTTCCTGCTTTCTCAGCTGTACAGTGTCTCTGGATTTTTTATTTTTTTTTTTTTTTTGGCTTGAGGTCTCTGCCTAATTATCTGTAACCTTCTGTTCGAAGATCGCTGTCCTGGCCTGATAAAAACCAGTAACTTTGAAAACAAACTGGGCCTTAATTTTCCTTGACAGCCCTTCTTTAAACATGTGGGCAAAGCCCCGGCTTAATTAAATGCACATTCGTATTCCAAACAAATTAAGTACAATTAAGGACTCTGAGTTATGGGTATCTATCACTCGGCGATGTTTTTGTAAAAATTACCACATTTAGATCAAACACAGAGGACCCTTTGCTTAATTGCTTCATTAGGGCCCGATGCAATAGGCTTCATAAATACAGGGTCTGATGTCTCTTTGGGAATTGCCCAAAAGACGGCTCTTAAAGTAATTGCTTCCACATTTCAGCCCGTGCAATGTTCCTGTGCTCAGGGATGGCCGTGGGATGGATGGCAGTGGGAGGGATGGCAGTGGGAGGGATGGCAGTGGGAGGGATGGCAGGGGGAGGGATGGCAGTGGGAGGGATGGCAGTGGGATGGATGGCAGTGGGAGGGATGGCAGTGGGATGGATGGCAGTGGGAGGGATGGCAG
>NW_020897842.1:1233932-1254239 GCF_003984885.1 Neopelma chrysocephalum | reverse complement strand
GGATGGCAGTGGGAGGGATGGCAGGGGGAGGGATGGCAGTGGGATGGATGGCAGTGGGAGGGATGGCAGGGGGATGGATGGCAGGGGGATGGATGGCAGTGGGATGGATGGCAGTGGGATGCCTCTCGGGCAGGGAGGGAATGGGAGTCCCGCCGTGTCCCCCAGCACAGGGGCTCCTGCCCAGCTCTGGGGGAGGAAGGGCTTGGGCCCCAGGTTATTCCCGGCTCATTTCCATGAGGAGTTGGACATTCCCTGGCTGTGGCACTCTGGGGGCTCAGAGCTCCTCCTGCACCCCCAAAGAGCCCCCAGCCTGAGGCAAACAGGGGCTTTGGGAGCTCTTCTGCCAGGAGTTGCTTCAAAACAACAACAAACTCTCCAAAAACATTGATCTGTCTGGGGTATTTGACCAGTTTTGTCCCTTTGCCTCTTACCAGTGCAGCAATTCTGACCCTTTAAAATGAAAGTCTGTTTACAATGATTGCTTTAGCTGAACACACCCTAATTCTGACTAAATCAAACCTTCCTTCACACACACCTAGAGGGAGGGACCCAGTTAGAGGGAGCCCAGATGTGCCCCCCTTGCCCACATTAATGCCACCCAGTGCCCATGGATGATGGGGGTGCAGAAAGGGACCAGGGCACAGGGGGTTTTTTTTCTGATAACATGTCAAAAAGACAGCAGTGCCATTCTCCCCCTCTTGCACTTGTTTTCTGGCTTACCGACAGACCCAGGAGTTCTGCATTTTCCCCGTGGAAGCCAAAAGTGTGCACCAGGAGCACCAGGAATGATTGTGGCAGTGCTCAGGGGCAGTGGAGCTGCCTGCACGTCACCCTCCAGTGAAAGGCGTGCAGCACTTTTGTATTTCTGTTCAAATTACCACCGAGGAAAAAAGTGTAACTGAAAGCTTTACAATTCTTTCTCTTCCAGCTCCCTTTGTATCTGTCATCTCTTTCTTTTTTTTTTTCATTTGCTCTTGAAAACAGACAGAAAACAGATAAAGATGGGAAAGGGAAAAGGAAATCCCTCTCCTCCAAAGAAAATGCTTCCAAGTTTTTATCTCATGTTAAAACTACCCAGAAAGACGTTGTTACTTTGATGAAATGTTTTAGCTTCCTGGGAAGTGCAGCTTTTTTTCATGGAGATCATCACTAGTTGCTCATAACTTGTAGCAATTTAAATCCATGCTGGTGACAAAGGTTGTACAGGGGCTGAGCTGTTTCATTTATGAACAACATTATTTCAGCATGTTAATGTCAGTTCATCCTGACCACACTGACGAGACCAGTGTTGACAAATCTGGAGACAGATGCAGCAGAAAACGCAGAAAACAAGTGATAAAAATATTATCAGTGCTGTGGGGAAAGGAGTTCCCCAAACCACAAGACAAGGTACATCCCTGTACTGCCCTGCTGGAAGAGATTTAAAATTCCCCAGGATGGAGTTTTCCATGTCCCATCCCCCAGTTGTCTCAAACAGCTGATGAGTTTTTGGGCTGGAATTCTCCCTGTGCCACTGACAGGGTGGGAACACCCTCCCCAGAGGTTTGGGGGCTCAGCCCAGTGTCTGTCCCCACTGACCCCAACCATCACACAGGGTCTGACCTCCAATTCCTCGAGCCACAGAAGCCTCTGGATCTGCAGATTTCCAGATTTATCCCGCGGATAAACAGCAGGATAAAGAACTGAGCAGCCAAAGAACGTGCTGAGGGCACAGAAACAGGAGTCAGCCTGATTTCCACAAGTTACACCAGTCCATCAACCTCCAGCGGCCAGAGGAGCAGAGCTGCTCATTTCCCCCCTGCTTTATTCTCCAGACCAATTTTCCTCAATGCTAAAGCAGAAAAAATGAACGGCAGATTGTCCAGTTCATGACTGGATGGCTGGCAACAGAAATCCTATTTCCAAACTGACCCCTGCTTTCCTGCATGGCATTCATTAATTCCACGGGCTCACGTTTCTGGGAAGATGTCAGTCATGTATGTGATTTTTCTATCAGCTATTAATGCCAGATCACAAGGTGAGAAAGCAGGGGTTTTAATCTCGGGACCCTCAGGAGATGGAGCTGCATATATTTGGTGTGAGCCATGTGTTTGGAAATGTCAAGGACAAATATTTTTGAAGTAAGGAGTGAGTGCTCATGCCCGTGTGCAATCTGAAGGGCTGCAGGAGTGATCCAAAGCAGCCCTTTTCTCCTTGCTGGAGTCAGCACACAGCTGCTGCTGCCCAGGAATGGAGTTCAGATCACCCAACAGGCACCTCTGCATTCGGGAATTTGCATGGCTTGAGTGACATTTCCAGGCTCTCCTAAAGGCTTTGCCCATGGCAGGGTTTACTGTTCTACTTCATAGAGAAAATAAAAGTTTTACTGTAAGAACAGTAAAAGTTCTCTGTCTCTGGAAATTGTTTCTTCATTCTGAATATGAGGTTAGTTCCTCACCTCTTTTTTTTTTCTTCTCCATTAGATTCTTTTCCCTAAATTTTCCCTGATTATGCAAAATCAAGCACTGAACTTGTTACAAAGTCCCTAGTTTTAGACCTAATTACAGATCCCACCTAAGAATGGCACAAAATCCCCTTTTTCTTCCCATCCTTTGCACAACTAAATGATAACTTCGAGTCCCATCATAATCCAGGTGTCAGACAGCAAATAAGTCCACTACCACTGCTGGAACAGAAGTAACCACATTACTGAGAAACACACAGAAACCCCATTAAAATGCCTTTTAGGTACATTGGTTTCTAACATAACATACAAAGAACTAACACCGTCCTTTACTTTCTCTCCTACAAGTTCCACTAAAAATATCTGACACTGTGAGAGGTTTCCTCAAAGCTGTGCTGTCAGAGAAGTAGAAAAAGAGCCCAAAATTTTTTTTGTCAGTGATGGACCTGCTGGTTGCCAGTCCAAGAAGTGCCCCTTGGAGGGTGGGAGCAGGGCAGGTGTCCATCCCCAGCAGGACTTTTGGCCCCAAATCGCCAAGTCTTGGTGGGAACACGAGTGAGCTGGGAGGAACAACAGTTGCATCCAACCACAGGAACCACACCAGCCGAGGAAAACCTTGGCATGACACCCATTTCACACCCCACTGCCCGCTGCTGCAACCCAGGAATGCCCTTTAACTACCAAAGAGTTGCAAATAGTTACTCATTTGCCCTTCATGTGCTGTCACTAATTTTTTTTCTATGGGCCCTACTTGCTTCTAATTGTTCAAGTTCAAGCTCAAAAGAGTGTGAAGATGGTCAGCCTTCCTGCCGATGTGAAGCAGGTGTTCCCAGGTGAGTGTTGCCAGGTAAAGGGTGAGAAAAAAGAGAAGGCTCTGAGGGCATAGGAATTGTTTGCACCCTTGGCAGATCCTTTCCTGGAGAGCTGCTCCACCGCTCGAAGCACAGATCTGCCCCTGCCCTGAGCTGCTAACTGCCCTATAACATATTATCCTACTTAGTGCATCCAGCTCCGAACGTCTCGTGTCTGGAAGCGACAAGGGAGAAGGCTCCTTTATCAAGTCAATCTCCAACCCCATTATGTTCCTCTACAACAGTTTCCGTAAACATTCAGCAATTTTCAGTGTCTGAGTTGCGCAGCTGAAGAGGTGCATAAACAGGCTCCACTGAAATGTGAAGATGACTGATAATGTACTAACACTGAGACCCCTTGCTGGGATTATTACCCCCTGAGTGCTCCTTACAGAATGTGCCTCTTATCTCACACTGACAACGCTAATAGAATATGCATAGCCCTATTAGCATACAAGATAATAGCACCCTGGAGGGGACAGAGCCATAAAACTTTAAGTAGAAATCAAAACAGAAGGAGGAAGAAAAAGGGAACATTGTCACAAGCCAAAAAGGAAAAAAAAAAAAAAAAGGGAGCCTGAGGGCAAATTTTGCTGCAGAAAACACACATAGTCATAATTCTTGTGCTAGTCACCATGCAAATGGTAATAGTCTTTAGTCCCATGAATACTATCAGTGCCGTGTTTGCTGTGAAACATTAATTGAGATAATGTGCCCCTTTCGGATGCAGCGGGGAGCCGTACGTCAAATTGTACCACAACAAAATTACGGCAACATCTGCAAGAGACGCACAACAGCCATTGGGGTACCTCGCCTCGGATGAGTCCAACTGGGTCCTCGGCTCCGCAGATGGAGAGAGCGGAGGGGAGGGAGCAGCTGGCACCGCACGTGGGTACCTGTGGCTCGCCCCTCCTCGGCTGCCGCCCGGGGAAAAAGCTCTCCAGGTTAGAACGTGTTATCTCCTGACCCCGCTTCAGTCGCGGGATTAAACCTCCGGCAGCTCTTTTTGAATGCCAAAGCCCCTCTTTAGTCACGTCTGCCCCGCTGCATTCACATTTGTTCCCTGTAACCCTCCATTGTAGCGGAGCTTTCAGAGCTCACCCACAGCTGGCAGCCGGCCACGCATTCATATGCTTTCCATCTTCCAGCAATAGCCAAAGTAAATCTTTCAGTGCTTGGCACAAGAGTGTGAATTCAATAAAAAAGGCTTCAAACAAGTTTAAGATGGCTTGTCTCTAAACAAACGAAGAACAGTGAGCTTTTTGAATGCTCATTGTGGTTCAGTTCCTGCCTACAGCTAAATCCAGATAACCCCCAGCAGCACTGACAACCCCGTCTGGTAAAACAGTCACCTGTCAAGCGGGGATGAAAATACCTTCACATCCAGGCTCAGAGGGGCTGCGGGGAGGTGACCTGCTGCTTACCAGGAGCTTCAACGGGGCAATCAAAGGTCCTCGTTGTCTCCTTTGTGAGACCTGAACCTCCCCAAGGCCGGTGCTGAATGCGCAGGACCCCGGGGGAATCCGAGCCCTGGGAGCGTTCCCTTTACAGAGATGGTGTCAGGAGGTAACAAGCTCGGGATCCCTGGGGTGCATTTTGAGGCATCGTGCAAAGTTTTCTGGGATTCCTCCCTGGCATTCACTGGGGTTTCTATAGAGCCCAACTCTTTGTGCCGTGGCTTTGTGTTGCAAAGTTTTGCGGCTTGTGTGAGTCCTGCCTCGCTTCATTTTGGTTGATGGTACTTTATGCTGGAGGTTTCAGCAATTAGGACGCAGTTGGAAAAGACCCTGGTGAAGAAAAGACAGCCATTTTGGGAAAGGAAAGAGGGGGGAAATTAGAGGAACGATTCCTGAATGTGCCTCCCCATGTGTCCGTGCGGGGATGTGCGTTAGTGCGAGCATTCATCCTCTGCACCTGTGTTATCACAGGAAAAACTGCTCCTATCGAAAACACGGAGATTTTAGAGATTGCTGAAGTATTTTTTTAAATGTTCTTCTCTGGTTGCTACAAACTCTGGAATAATTTCTCCTTTTTTTCCTGGAAAGATAACAACACACCTGTGTGTGCAGTGTAGGAACTAAAGTTCAGAGCAGAGATGTACAGTCCTCACAGGTCACCTTCATTCTTCACCCTGACTCTCTGAGCAGTCTCATCATCAGGAATCAAACAAGGAAATGCTACTTCCATAAAAAGATATCCCAACATTGGTTAATGGGATGCCTGGGGACCTACACCTGAAGAAACAACTTCACTGGGACCAAATGGGATTTGAGGGGGGTTCCCTGCCCATGGCAGGAGGTTGGGACTGGATGATCTTTTAGGGCCCTTCCAACCCGAAAAATTCTGGGATTTTGGGATTCTATGTTTCCAGGACTCGGAGTGATGATTCTCCCTGAATGTTGGTCACTGCTTGGCATATGTGGAGGGAGTATTTTCTCCACTGTGTAATCCACAGTTACCTGGGTTAAATGGCTTTCTGTGTGCAAAACAAAATTAAAAAAAAAAAAAGAAAAAAATTAAAGATACTAGAAGTTTGAAAAAAAAAACCCAACCTTTAAAATATCAAACCCCGAGAACAGAGAAAGGTTTGTGCAACTCAGGTGAAGGTGTTACCTCCCTCACGGGTCTGTACCTGGATCTCCCCTCCTGGCCGTACATTTGTGCTCTGTTCCCTCTCATGTCTCTCTCAGTGAGGTCCAGCCCCCGGGTTTGGTCTCGCTGTGCTCCCTGAGTCCCCTCAGGTCAGGGGGGCTCCTCCACACACACTTCCTTCCAAAGTTCAGCCCACAAATGCCGGGCTTTCCTTGTGGACCTTCCCTGGCTGAGACAGCAGACAAGGGGAGACAAGGAACAAATTGTTAGTTGTGTTTTCCTTCCTGTGCATCCCGAGGAGTTTGGTGCTCCCACACAGGGAATGGGAGAGGGAAACACTCTGTGTGTGTGTGTGTGTGTGTGCACTTCAGAAAGGCAAACAGGGAGAGACACGATTGTCAGCCAGCTCGTTTCATGCCATTAATTATTCCAGAATAAGAAAGTATCTATTTTCCCTATAGTAAGGCTTAACTTCCCTTCAGCAGACATTATCTCCAAGGCTCCCTGGCAGCCCGGGATGCAGTAATACGGTGCAGCCTGGATGTTGTTATGTATTTATTAAGTTGTATCAGGGCCCATTTAGCAGCAGCTCTGCAGTTTATCACGTAAATATCGAATGCCAAATACAAAAGAGAAGAAAATAGCAACATAAAAAATTTATCTTTGGGGGGAGGAGAGGGAGAAAGGGAGAGGGAATGGTGCTGATAATGTGATTGTGCCTTCAGCAATAGTGGTTAATATCCTTCTGCAGGGGCGCGGTGTAAAAATATTCCAGGGCTGGGGGAGGAGGAGGAGGAGAGGGGAGCCGAGCTGGTGTTTGTTTGTTTTAAAGTGTATTCTGGTTGCAGGCTGGGTCAGCGGGTGGCCAGACTGAGAAAATGAGTCCCCCGGGCTGTAATAATTGTAACTGTCAGGGAAAAAAAGTCAAGGTCTTAGATAGCAGTGGTCTGCTCTGACTTCTGACCATGGAGAAATATATATGAAAACTATTGCCTGGGGCACTCGGGGAAGAAACCAAGAGGTTTTAACTCGTGGTGGCTTGTGCTTATGAATTGGAAAACTCGTTTTGCACCTTGGTGGTTTGTATCTTTATGATTATTTTCATTTGCAGTATAAATGAAGCTCGAGGTGCTCCTTTTTCTTACGCCCGAATTTGTGATGCAGTGAACACCCACTGCCAGACTGGCTTTATCACAGCACGAGGTTTATCACTGATCTTTTAGCA
This sequence comes from Neopelma chrysocephalum, assembly GCF_003984885.1. Taxonomy (NCBI): domain Eukaryota; kingdom Metazoa; phylum Chordata; class Aves; order Passeriformes; family Pipridae; genus Neopelma; species Neopelma chrysocephalum. The sequence continues at coordinate 1,247,128 of NW_020897842.1, read as the reverse complement.
GTGGTTATTCACAAGGAAAGGCAAAAATCTCGTTATCTCTTGCAGTGCACTCACCATTTATCCGAGGGGTCCAGAGCTGCCTACAATGGATTAATACAGAATTACCCACAGGTAACTTCACTGGCTGCAACAAAAGTGTTGCAGGTATAAAAGCAGTGCAAGAGAGATGCTGAAGAATTTAAACCACACAAGATTAAACCTTGCAAAGCGGAGGGGGAGGGGGGAAGAACCCATAAACCTCATTTCTTCTTCTTATTTTTTTATTGTACAGCCAAGCACTAGTGGCTGACTGGTCGATGTGTATGAATCATCATTTTACCCCTTTATTTAGGGCAGATTGGAAGCTCTAATGACAATTTGAGCCCAAAGAGTGACACTTGGCACAGTATCAGGGATGTGTTCCCTACTTCAGCTGGGAGGGAGGGAAGAATTCAGCCCAGACACTTCTCTTCTCCTGGCAGGGTCATCTGAGCACAAAAGCAGCTGCAAAGCAATCCTGTGACACAGCACTGCAAGGTCTGGAGACCTTGGACTTGTTTGCATTTGCAGGGGGTGAAAACAAAATCATCTGAGCAGTGGCAAAACTCACTTGTGTCTGGTCACCTGTTCCCCCAGTGTGTCCCTTTGTCTTTGGCTGAAGAAAACACTCTGGTGCCCAGAAGCTTCCTCATCAAAACCCATGTCCTTCTGCAAAATGTTCTGCCTTCAATTAAACGTTATTTTTATCATTGTAAAATTCTTTCTTCAAACATCCCAGCTGCTCTGAGAGCTTTCTAATATTAATTAATTAGTAAATGTAATTCCTTTGACAAGAATTAATAAGGGGAATTGGAAATAATATTTATATACCTGGTGAGACCCAAATAAACTACACAAGCATCAAGCAGCAATTAATCCCCGTTTGAGGGTGACAACAGCATGTAAGGTTTTGCTGGTAAACAAGGATAATTGTTGCTGGAATGTGATTTACTTGCTGAAAGTCACTGCAACGGTGAACTGGATAACTTTTATGGGCCCCAGCTGTACTTTACTCACCTTCCTTATGGTCTGCCTGGGTCTTGTGAAGACAGCAGAGCACATGCAATGGAGAAAGAGAGGGAGGTAATAGCAGCAGTGAGAGAGACAAGTGCAGTGGAGCAAAGAGGCACATGTGAGAAAGAACATCACTGGTGCTCCTGTTCCATCCTTACACAGAGAGCTCCCCTGCTTTGTGCAATAAATTCACATTTCAGTGCTCATTGCTCTTTTTGGAGAGGCAGCAGAAGCAGGAGACACAGCTTGTGACACTGCTTTGGGACCCTCCCTAAAGCTGCTCTGCCTCTGGAGCCAGGGGCAGTGCTGAGAGGAGCAGAGACTCAAAACCCAAAGAGAAACAGCAGCTCCTCTGGGCTGAGGAGAACAGCAGAGCCCAGGCACTTCCCCTCTCACCCTGCACTGAACCTGCCCAGTTCTGCTTGGGAAAAGGATGTGGCATCCAGTCTCACTCCAGAGACTGCAGGCATAGAAAACCTGCGCTTTCTATTTATTAGTTGTTCCAGCAGCTGAGGATGTCCAGTGAGAACAATAACTGTCCTGATTTGAATTTGCCTTCTCACCCATGGTGTTTCTGTCCTGCTCATGTCAGGACTTCTGCAGGGCTTTGTCTTCTCCACCTGTGAAGGTGCTGACCCATGGTATCAGTATTGCCCCCAGATCATCATTTTAGCATTAAATATTCCTTCACACAAGCTCATCCCAAAGTCCTGGAATGAGGAACATGGTCACTGGGCAAGCAAACCTAAATCTTCCTGCTCTGGCAACAGGGTAGGAAGCCAGGGTGGAAATCTCAGCTCTAATAATTCCATGATTTTGAATCTCTCTGAGCCTTCGTTTGCTGGCGAGCTCAGCCTGGAGCCAGGCCCAGGAACCCACAGGGTTTCTGAAAAGCTCCTCCAGCTTTTCAGAAATGCCCCTGGCTGCAGGAAGGGGGCAGAGGTGCAGCTGTCCCTGCCCAGCACAGGGGTCACAGCAGTTCCCTGGGGCTCACTAGTGCAGCCTCTGCAGCAAACAGCCCTGCCCAAAATTCACTGCTTTGAGGTGAAGGTGGAACAGGCAAAGATCTCAATGTCACTCCAGAGCTGGGAGGGAGGGCTGCGAGGAGGAGGAGGAAGGCAGAAACCTTCACAACTAATGTCAATTTTCTGCATCAAATATTTTGATAATTAAACAAAGCTGATCAAGAGAGGAAAACAGCAGGTCTCCAGAGCTCCGGAAGCAGAGGCCCATTAAATAGAAGAGTCAGAAAGTGCCAGAGGCGGCAGCCTCAGATTAATGGCACTCCAGTAATAGATTTTCCCAGGCACAGTCACACAGGAGACAACTACTGTGTAGCCAGAGCAGCGATGAGGCCGTTAAAGCAACAGTAACATTAAATCACCTGGTTCCAGGGGGCCGGGGGATGGATGTGGGAGCGCATCGGCTGCGGCACCGCCGAGGGCACAGAGCTGGGTCTGCTCCCGGGCACAGGGGCTGCATCCCAGCACTCACTCACAGCAGGGCAGGCTGGCAGCTGGGATGGAGGGTGAATGGAAAAACAGAGAAGCAGCGGTTCCAGAAGGAGCACAAACATCTCCCCCTGAAATGGAGAAACGGGCATTAAACATCTCAGCGTTTGGGTTTGTTCCATTGCTCTTCTTAATGAATTATCCAGTGCAGATTTTGTCTCCTGACTTTCAGGGTGTTAAAACATCATTTTGGATTTGTTCAGATGCAGCCAAAGTCGAGGAAGGGAACGGGAGGGATGGCAGCAGGGCGGGAAGGCAGCCCTGTGATCTTACTCAAGCCGGTTTTATCTCAGCGGTGCTTGAACTGATCTTCCTTGAAATGTCCATCCTGTCTAAAGCATTTCTATCCATTTTATAATACAATAATAACAGAAACAGGGGTTTCTTCCAAGCCAGGCTGGCATGGATTAGAGTCCACCATGAGAGTACCTCGCTCCCAGCTGGGATGGATGGAAACCAGATGAAGTGGCTGAAAATCGGAAACAACTTTGAGACGTACTTGAATCCTGATACCATCACATCACAGGGATGGGTTAAATTTATGATCTTATCTAGGATTTTTGTTTGTAATCAATCCCAGACCTACTGGCTATCACTCACTATAAGCTTATGATTTCCTGGTGCTAACAAGGAAAAGTTGGGACATCAAACCATGAGAGAGTGAAGCCAAGCTATGATACAGCAGATAGGATCAGAACTGGAATGCAGCAACAACAAAAAAAACCCCCAGAAAACAAAACCCACACCACAAAAGTGCCAGCCTCCTGCAGCCTCTGCATTTCAGCCTTTGTCTCTTTTGGCCTGTGCTCCACACAGAAAGTGTGGTGTGTGCAGAAACCTCGGGTTCCAGGCAGAAAGGTTTGGGGATAAATGCTACCAGAGCAGAAATTAAAAAGGAATACCCTGAGACCAAAGCACAGCTTCAGTATGGAGTATAGTTGCCATCCTTAACTGTGTATATGCAGAGGGAAATGCAGCAAAAAGCACTGATTTCCTAAGTCTTCTCTGATTGAATGTGCATTAGGAAATCACAGGTATTTGTGCATATTTCTTTGCATCTTCTTCCGTTTTGATTCAAAGAGAGGCTTATTTGGAGAAAATAGTAGGTCCAGTCTAAGTCAGGGAGGAGAACTGCTCTTCCCTGATTTCTGCCTGTTTTCCAGGTTGACCAGTGTTGAACAAGGTACTACAAAGGACTGGGCCTCTTGCATATTTACCCACAGCACAGCAAACTTTGGGGGCTTCAGCTGTGACAAAGACACACTGGAATTGGACACTTCAGTCTAATTCTGTCCCCAGACCTGGCTGGGATATGAGCACTGAGCTGGTGCCATGGCAGGGCACAGGGAGCACAGACCCCAGTGCATGTGCAGTGTTCAAAACTGCTTGGTTCCCTTTCTCAGGCTTCCAGATCCATCAACAGCCCTTCCCATGCCTCTTCCTGGGGATCCTGCCATCAGTGGCCCACTGTGGAACTCCATTTATCTGTGGTGGGTCGAACAGGGACAGGTTTAAATGCACAACAATTGTCTTCTATGAGATGCTGCAGATTTTCCTCACAAGTGACTTCCAGGTGCAAATCAGCACCTTGGAGTTTGGGAGGCACTGGGGACACCCCTGCTCTGCATCCTGAACAGCCCTTCACCCAGAGAGGAGCTCCCAAATCCACATTGAGCTGCTTTCTTCCCAACTTTGCATGGATTAGCTGAGACTAAGAGTGTGACAAATCTGTTAATGTTCCAACAGGCCAGCCCTAATTTTGTACATACCCTTCAGTCATTTTCCAGATGGAAATAGGAACTTTTTTTTCCCCCCACAAACAGGCTGTTAATATTTTCAATATAGGCATGAAAAGGCTGTTCAAAGTGGATAAGTTTCAACAGGAGGCATTCAGAGTGTTTCAAAAATTAAAATTCCTGAGCAGCACCTATGGGTTTTGTAGGAAAACAAGGCATCTGTAGTGTAAGTGGAATAGATAAGCTTAGAGGAGAGGTTTAGCAGCTTGCCTAGGATCACTCCAGCTGGAACTCAATCTCTGAATCCCAAGCTCCAAACCCAATCCAAAGGGTCTTTCTCGTAACTAGTAAAGCATATTCAGACCTGGTTCAGGAGCTCATAGTCAGCCCTATCCAAGCTGCAGGATAATTAATCCCCCAAAGCAAACAGAACTGGAGCAGGGAAATAGGCAGGGCCAGGGGCTTTGTTGGGGATAACTCAGCTCTGTAAATCAGGAGGGGCTCAGCTGAAGTCCCTGGTGTTGGTCTCCTCTGGAAGGAATGGATCAGAACCTGGTCCCAGCGTTTCACACAGATCTGAGAACCAACATCTGTAACTGTATCAGTAGCCTGGAATTTCCCCTAATTGGCACCAAATGTTCACCAGCTCATTACCTGGGCAAGGCCAAAAACAGGGGAGAGATGGCAGAGACTGAATGGAAAGCACGAGGAGAAACATGAAGAGCAAACGAGTTCCACACACAGGTAGGAGCTGGGGTGTAACAGGCATTAAATAACAGCCATAAACTTTTCTTCAAGTACAAGAATTACAATATTATTTCTTCCCAACTGATGCTCGCAGTAAAGGTGTGTGATGTTTTTCACTCTTGGTGATGTAAAAATGGCTTCTAAAATTAGCATGTAGCAGCATTTGTGTTGTGTGAATATCCTGCAAATTTGTGCTGGTGACACAGATTTATGTGCACGTAGAACCTCTTGAACCTACTTGACTGCAGTGGCTTAAAGACCTGCTGGAGAAATATTGTGTAACCCCTGAGCTTGGGAACTCCCCAGGACAGGAGCACACTTTGGGGTTGATGCCCCTTGTGCCACCTAAAAAGAGATATAGGTTGGGGTCTCTGAAGGGAGAAAGACACCCATGACATGCTGAAATCACAGTGTCAGGAAACCAAGTTCCTTGTTAATCTTCAGGGAAGAAAGTGCTTGAGGATTCTGAGGTTTATTCAAGCAAACAAACTTAATAAATCCTGTTAAAGTGTTACTAAGAGTTTTGCTGCTCTACTTGAGATTTGTACCCTCAAGTTCTAATGCAGACTGAGGGAAGGAAGTGCCATTAACTAATGCAGAAAATAAATCCTGCTTTATTCCCAACAAATGCAGCTTCTTGACACTCCCAGCAACAACAAACCATCAGTTTGAATGATGCCACAGCAACAAGGCCAACACAGAGACACTGGATTTGATGATCCTGGAGAATCCAGCTCGGGATATTCAGGATATTCCACGTCACCTTCTACTCACAAAATGCTTTGGATTGGGCTCATTATTAAAAGCAGCAATTAAATGGTAATAACTGCCTGTCCACATCCTCCTTTTGGGATTAACCCAGAGGCTTTGGAAAAGCACATCCTGAGATTAATTACACGTGTCATTAATGTGCAACTGGCACAGGCTGCCCAGAGAAGCTGTGGCTGCCCCATCCCTGGGAGTGTCCAAGGCCAGGTTGGACGGGGCTTGGAGCAACCTGGGCTGGTGGAAGGTGTCCCTGCCCATGGCAGGGGGTGGCACTGGATGAGCTTTAAGGTCCCTTCCAACCCAAACCAGTCTGGGATTCTATGATCCAGACATTAGTGCCTCTGTCCTTTTTGGGAATTTGACCCCAGCCTTGTGCCATGGCCACTGCTCAGCTTTGTCCTCAGGGTCTGGATGTGCCCCCCAGACCTGCCCCACAGCTCCTCTGGGCAACCTGTGCCAGGTCCTCACCACCCTCACAGGGAAGAATTTCTTCCTTATACCTAAATGTCCCCTCTTTCAGTTTGGACCCCTCACTCTTTGTCCTGTCACTCCAATCCCTGATGAGCAGCCCCTCCCTGGCTCCCTCCAGATCCTGGCAGGTGCTGGGATTTCTCCACACAACCTTCCCTTCCCCACAAAACAAAAAAAGCCATTCAGGCCCAGGGTGTCACCTGGATTACATCTCTCCCCAGTTTCAGCAGCGTGTCAGAAACTCATTTCTTGAGGAAATTCTTAGCCCACAACACACCCTGAGCCTGGAAAGCTGCTGTTCTGTAGGATGGCAGTTCTCAGCCCCTCGGGGAGCAGGGCACAGCCTGGGCACAGCCTGGGCACAGCCTGGGCACAGCTGGCCCCCTCCCTCCCCTCCTCTGTGCCCTGGCAGGAATTTGAGCTGCCCCACAAACCCACAGGCTGCCCCTTCCCCTCTCCTGCCTCTCTGAGCCTCTGTTTCCACACGGGTGGGAGGGATGGAAGGGACCTGCCATCCCCTCCCAGGGCAGCAGCTCCCACCTGAGCAACCCCAGAGTCACCTCCCTGCTCTCAGGAAGGGAGCTGCTGGAGCTCCAGCTGCTGTGCTTATCCCTCAGGATCTGATGGCTGGGGAGGTTTGGGTTGGACATTGGGAAAAGATCCTTCCCCCAGAAGGTGGTTGGGCACTGACCAGGCTCCCCAGGGCAGTGTCACTGCCCCAAGCTCCAGGAGGGTTTGAACAAAACTCTGACAGACAGGGTGACATTGCTGGGGTGTCTGTGCAGGGCCAGGGGTGGGACTGGATGACCCCTGTGGGTCCTTTCCAGCTCAGGATATTCTCCATATGCCCAGGCAGGAGCTGCGCCCATGGAGAACCACTCCTTGAAGGGAGGGAAATCCTCCAAGTGCATTCTGCCTTTGGAGATGGGCAGCTCTGCTTCGAGGGGAAAACTACTGTGTGAATTGGCCCTAAAATTTGATTTTCTCTTTAAAACAAATCCCTTCCTTGGCACTTACAGCGGTGATTTACAACACGGAGTGACATTTCCAAAAAAAAAAAGATAATGTGGGTAATGAATTATTTGCTGTTCCAAAGGAACAATTGGACATACCCACTTTTGGTGGCTTTAATCCCTGCCGAGGTGTTGGCTGGCAAGCCTGAAATGTCCCTTTGCAGGGCATTGTGGTGCATTTGTGCCGGGTACAGTTACAGGAGGCAGCTCTGGGACACATCCACGAGGCCCAGGGTGGTGCAGTGTAACACAGCCAGAGTAACACGAGCTTTTAAATGCAACATGATGGCAAAAATCCATCTCAGATCTGATCTTTGCTGCGTTTCAGATGCCAACTGTCATAATCCACAGGGAGCCAAGTCCTCCTGCCCTTGCTACCAAAGCCAGTGGGATGTTCCCTGATCAGCGAGGAAGCATCACTCAAACAGAGGGGAAAACAACTGAATCAGCTGCATTTTTGAACACATCCTTTAAACTGGGACCTGAAGGGCTGGAGATGCAATGCAGTTCACCCGGGGTTCCAAACTGCCCTGTTCAAAGGGCACAGCATTCCTGAAATCCATTTTCCTGGCGGGGACTTTGCTCCTCTCGCTGTGTTTTGCCTGCACACAGGAGACAGTTGGGATGCTCTGACCTTCCCTGGTCCACTGCTGCTCAACAAGCTCAGAAGGGAAGATTTAATCCCCCCCTGACAACGAGCAGCACCTGATAACACATTTCTACACTTTTCCATCAGCAGTGCCCTGAGTTTGGGTGGGAATGGTCAGAGCCAGCACAGCCTGGGGTTGGGGGGAGCTGAGCTGCTCCTTTCTCCTGTCTCCCTGCATTTGTTGTTCCTCTGGTGAGGGATTTGAGCTCTGCACTCCTGCACCACCCTGCCGGGGTCGGACAGTAGACAGAAAAGTGTCCGTTTCAATTTTGATTCTGATCCTGGGATATTTCTAACTCTCTCCATATCCTTGATAGATAATGGTTTAATAAGCGATCTGTTTTTTATTTAAGGGGTCGGTAGTAAAACCCAGATCACGTTTCTCACTTGGTGGGTTAAAAAACCGCTTACGCTCATTTCTGCAATGTAAAACGACACTATATCAAATCAAACATTTCCAGATGTGGCCAGCTTGGGGATGGGAGGGCGAGGGGAGCGAGCGCTCACGGCCGAGCTTTCCCAGGTCTGTTTGACAGGACTGGAACCCCACCTACTGGCAAAGAGTGTTATAGTGATGGCAAGACAGGAACCCGGACAGTTGTGCTTGACTAAAATCTGCGTGCCCGCAGTGATGTCCTAAATATTTAGTCTGATTTCCACGCAGGCTGAGCATCACTGAAGTTAATACGGGCGCCTCAGTGCTTGAAACTTATAAAAATCATATGGTTTAGGGTGCCCTAAATGTCACTCGCACTGACAGACACAAGGAAAAGCACAAATGTCTCTTAAGAGCTGATTTGTGTTTCCAGCACTTGTGGGACTTCAGAAAAATTCAGCTTTAGTAAAGCAATCTCGGTCTTAATTTGGATAATCTAGGTCAAATCAGCCTTAGACAGATCTGGTTTAGTTAATGATCCCAAAAGTCTGAAGTTTTATGTTCTAGTAAGGCAGAAGGATGAAATCAGTAATATCCTTCTCTGTTATCCCTCTTATGGCAGATCAAAAATTAAGACAGAAGTTAGACAGGATGGAAAAATCTCATTCTAAATGCCCATGCCTGAATTAGACAACTTTGAAAGGAAAGCTTTAAATATTTCGCTCAGAATTCACTGAATACCAGCCCATCAATTCCCGAATTACAGCTTTCCATAAAAACAAAAATGAAGAAATCCATCTTGGAGACCATTTATGCCTTCTTAGGTCTTGTTAAAATAGCCCAATTAGCAGTATAAAAATTTGCATTTTTAACACATTTCAAAGCCAGGTTAAGTTTAAAAAACAGAAGAAATTCGCAGAAAGCAATTTTCTAGCACTAGAAATCAATGTTTCAGCATTCCCAAATGAGATACTTTCCACTTGCAGCCAGAACAGAGCCCATTCCAGAGCCAGAAAACCTGCACCTCGTGTTGCTCCATCACTGCTGGTTTATGAGCACCAGCCCCGAATGTCCCAGGTCTGATTTCACCACAGAACAAAGTGTTGCAATGTGTTCTCTCAGGAGATCACGAGCACAGGCTGAGGAGAGAGCAAGAAGAGGGTGACACAGAAAAAAAAATCACCCATTTCCAAAGGGACTCACAGAAAAACCACTCTGGCTCTCCAGCAGCCGCTGGGCACAATCAGAATATTCCACTTTTTTTTTGGGGTGCAGCGCAGTAAAAAGCTTCTAAGAGCTCCAGGCCCCTTTGGAGATGTGCCCTGCTATCCTTGGAATGGGTTTAAGTCCCTAAAGAAGAAGTTCCTGGAATGTTTACCCTTAAATCCCCATTGCAAACACAAGAAGGTGTCCAGCTCTGGACAGGCCATGAGGTGGGAGCAGCTCCCTGAGGGTTTGTTCTGTTCCTCTTTCCCCTTGTGGTGAAGGGAATCCAGGTCAAAAACTGCCCCTGGAATGACCCAGAAGAAAAAAAATCCTAATGAAGAAAAGAGATTGGGCTGTTTGTGGCATCCTGGCATGAGCACCAGGCATGGCCAAATGTGGAGAAAAGGACAAAGCACTGAGATAAAAGAGAGAGGCTTCCAAAATTCCAATCAGAAAGTCCTGGAGGGATTTTCCTCGATGAATTGACAGAGGGACAAGTCAGAGCATCAGGTGAGTTGTTTGGATAAGGCTGAGGTAGAGACACACTTCCCCTCCATGGGAAAGGAAACAAGGCAAGCAGGCTCAGAGGGAAGGTGTCAGCTCTGGAGAGTTTCTGCTGCAGGAGGAGAAAATAACTCGTTTAAAAATTGCATTTCCAGCACACTTGGACACTGGCATGAAATGGAAAACAGGGAATAGGTTCTGTCTGGCCAGAAAGAAGACTCAGCAGGTACCAGCTGCCATGGGGGTGCTGTGCCAGCCCTCCCTGCCCCTCCTGGGAGCCCGAGCAGCCGGGCTGGGCTCACACAAGGGGGTTCTGAGTAAAACAGGAGTTTGCACCAGCACTGGGCCTGCTCGTCCTGCTGTCTGCTGTGATCAAAGCGTGGCAACAGCTGCACTCTCAGCTCACTGGCAATGAACCCTGCAGTGGATCTGCTGTGTCCTCACCCCACAGCTCCAGGGAAAAGTGGATTTAAAGAGGAAAGAGGCAGCGAACACCCAAGCTGTGTTTAGCCACACTCTGCATCCTCCTAACCTGCAATCTCTTAAGTGCCACTTACTCAATTAATCCGAGCTCTTCTACTTTAAAAGCAAAGCCATAACATATTTAAACAGCTCAGAAACCCTCCCCACCAAGCCCTGCTCCCTATCTGATCCACCAGCAGTGACTGTGCATTAACTAAGAGAGCCCATGGTTTGATTAACACTTCCACTGCCACTTTGCTGCTGCTGCTGCTCATTTCTGCTGAAATTCTGCTAAAGCTGAAGTTTCTCAGCTTTTTTTAGTAGGGTGGATCTCATCTCAGTGGGGACTGTCTTTTGGAGCAGCTCCTAGAACATCCTTGCAGCAGCTATAGTAACTATTTTTATAGGCAAGTTTTATTAGGAAAGTATTTTAAATGGCCTTTGAATGCAATTTAGCAGCTGGAAATAAGGCAGTGTGCCAGCATCATGTGAGCAGACAATCTGTGGAGCACCAACAAGTGCTACCAGAGATCCTCAGTGCTCTCCAGGCTGTGCAGGAAAACCCAGGGCAGAACCCACTGTGCAACGAGCCAGAAGGTGCCCTGAAAGCACAAATCCCTGGAAGGCTGAGCTGTGCTCTTCCTGGGTCTCTCCTTAGAAAAGGCCCTACTTTCAGAGACCTGAAGGACATATTTAGAGCTAAAATAGGTCTGGAAAGGGTGGGTTTATCACACAGTGGATGTCAGCTCACCATAAATACGTGTAGGGACACGAGCAGTACCCCTGGCACTCCTGGGGCCACTGGTGAGAGTGTGAAAGGAGTGTGAGTTCAGTGCTGAAGGGCTTGGCCCTGGACAAACGGTCCAGGGTATAAAACCAAGTGGCCCAAACACACAGGGCCTGACACATTCATCTGCTGCCCCAGGAAGCAGGAAAAGCTCTGGATTTGGGAAGTGCTGAGCAGACACGAGGCCCCTGTGGCTCAGCCAGCCCCGGGCCAGGAACCAGATTGGCATCACTGGGAGCAATCAGATGACTGAGGAAGTGAAAACAAAGCTGGAAATAGCTGAAGAGCCAGTTCTAATCTCAAGCCATGCTGGCACAGTCGTGTGTGGAGTTACTGTGGTTTCAGCTCATGCAAATAAGAGTGGAAACTGGCCTCCAGTACGAGAACACACCGAGGGAAAAGGCAGCTTTGCTTTTAGACATGACTCCAGTTGTTCAGTCTGAGAGTCAATTAAGTTTTGCTTTCTCGACATCTCCTTCCCAATAAAGGCTCAGTTTGTGTGCTAGGCACTTTTTTTTTAAACAAAATAAAACAAAATCATACATTTGGCAGGACCTGGACATTCCTGCTACTAAATTGTTCTGTACTTCATGCAAAATTTCAGGGTATTAAAGAGAAGGGGAGTAGCCCCTTTGACCAGTGTCCAACTGTTTAGGGCTGTTAAAGGGGAGGGTTTGCCCGTGTGTACATGTGGGATGGAACACAGCCATCCAACCACAAAATGTTCCCAAAGCAAACATCCAAAACCTGGCTGCTGGCAGGGGACACCAGCAGCCTCTGCTGAAACCAGTCATTCACACAATGCCAAACCAGCAGAGCCCCACTGGTGACAAGCAGGTTATTTTCTTCCCTCCTGGGAAAGGGCCATTGCAAGGGACAGGAAACAGGGACTGGGGAAGCAGAGTGTGGGCTCAGGGGCTTCAGCTGGAGGGAGGAGGAAGGTGGGTCACTGCAGATGTGCAGGAAAGGGACCATGAGCACAGGAAAGGTCACACCTGTAGGCACCACCTGAACCAGAGGGTACAGACCCTGCTGAGTCAAGACTGGCTGAGCAAGAGAATCATTGGTTTGGATTGGAAGGGACCTTAAAGCTCATCCAGTGCCACCCCCTGCCATGGGCAGGGACACCTTCCACTAGCCCAGGTTGCTCCAAGCCCCGTCCAACCTGGCCTTGGACACTTCCAGGGATGGGGCAGCCACAGCTTCTCTGGGCAACCTGTGCCAGGGCCTCAAAGGGAAGGATTTCTTTTGTATATCCAGCCCAAATTTCCCCTCTTTCAGTCTGAACCCACTCCCCCTTGTCCTGTTACTCCAGCTCCTGATGAACAGCCCCTCTCCAGCTTCCCTGGAGGCCCCTTCAGACACTGGAAGGTTCTGTGAGGTCTCTACACTCCCTTCTCTTCTCCAGGCTGAAAAGCCCCAACTTTCCCATCCTGGGTAGAGAAACAGAGCAAGAGAGGTAAAGGCAAACAGAGAGAAAGGAACTCAGGCAGGGCAGAGCACTCCAGGGGTTTGTCAGAGGGGAAGGTGAGATCAGGAGGTGACCTGTGCTCCTTCAAACAGAGGCCTGTGTTTTTGTGACAGCCCCTGTCTGTCCAGCCCTGGATTGTGTCACTGTGGTTTTGTGCTTATTCAGATAAATGAAAATCCACACTCGAGGCTGGCACACAATGGAAAGAACAGAACAATGTGCTGATTTCACAGCAAAAAATTACATCCCTGCAAAAAACACAAGTAGCAGCTCAGGACACGGCTGGGAAGGATCCTTCCTGAGGAGAACAAGGCTTAGGGTGGCTTCTAGAGAGTCCACTTTGTTTCAGGCAGCGCTGAGAGATCAAAACCTTCTCCAGCCCTGCGTCAGCCCCCGAGCAGTGGCAGCTCTCCCCTCTTTCACAAAACAAGGTCGTGGCCACTTCCCTCCCCTGGAAGCCACA
>NW_020897842.1:1222653-1233922 GCF_003984885.1 Neopelma chrysocephalum | reverse complement strand
TTTCGCCTTCCCACACAACTTATTTCATTCAGAATTTGATTACAGGTCCTAATATGATCTCCTGGGAGTTCATCCACCATCAGAATAAAATCAAAGACAACACATTATCCCAAATATTCCTGATGTGCATGTACTCCTTACACACTTCGTTGTCTGCAAAATATTTTAACAGGTGGACTGGTGATGATGTCTGCAGCAATTTGAACCCAGAACTTTACAGGTATTTCAAGAGATAATCACCAAGCTGGGCTTTGTTCCCCTGCAGTGACACAGAGGGCTGCAGTTGTTGTAGGGACTCACTTGCCAGAGACCCAGGCAGGAAACATGGTCCCTGCACGGAGCCAGAGCATCCAGCCAGACCTGAGGAATTTGCCTGTTTTCTGCCAACTCCTCACATGGAACAGAAACACAAAGTAGCCTGAACCAGGTCCTCAGTGCTGGCACAGCCCTAGCAAGGAGCCCTTTGTCAGCCAAGGCTGTTTCCTTCCTTTAAAAAGTGACCACCCCGGTTTTTTAATCATTAAAATATATATCTTTGCTACACAGACTGATCTGCAGGTTCCTGGCCATCCCAGTTGTGCTCAGATGGTGGGTGAAGCAAATAAAAAGGGTGGAATTACCCCTGTCTTCAGACAGCAGCAATTCCAAGGAGCCAGGTCCAGGCACATAACCTGAGCAAAAGTGCTCAGCTGGCCAGAGAACACCACTTCTGACCTGCCATGACTCCTGGAAATCCACCTGGAGTCATTTTATGGTTGTGAGTGTCAGTGACAGACATCAAAGTCTACAAGTTTCCTGGAAATCCTATTTATGTGTCAAAATAAGGAAAAGCTAGGAAGGAGTGTGTGATTCTGCAACCAAGTTACTTTAAGAAAAGTTTACATGCCACCTTTATATGTTTATTAAAATAACTCCAAGGAATGAGTGACACTGCCTGTTCCAGGACATCCTGTTAATCCTTCACAGAAAAGCCTGTGGCTTCCCTCCACAGGTACAGTCTGCAAAGACTGGGATCCCTTCTTTTATCTGTTCAATTTGGGAGCACGTGCATTCAAGAGTTCTGAATTTACTCTTTGCTATAACCAGATCTGGGGGTCTCATTTAGGATGAATTCAGACCTGGATTCAGTTATTTGAACTTCAGGTGCCAGGCAGAAGAGCAAAGGGAGAGTTTGAGGAGCTGTGCAGACACAGAATCATTATCAGAACAAATCAGTTCGATGCTGAGAGCTGCTACCAACGTCCTAAAACAAATGTGTGCATCTTCCAGGGGGCTTTTCCCAGAATTATTGCATGCTCTGGCCTCCAGAAGGCCACCCCAGAAGTTGCTGGTTTACGGTAGTTGAAGTGGGATTAGCCCTCATGAAAGACTCAGGAATACTTTTTCTCAGTGAAAGTTTACAATAATATTTTAAAGACTCTCAACCAACACCCACACTTAAGCTTTGAAAACAGATAATGCATTTTTAATGGGGTTGCACATCTGACAAGGAATTTGACTAATTCCTCTGATAGCAGACAGCTTCCTCCCCATAATTCATCTCAAAAGGATCAAGAATCAAAACACTCCCTGCCATCTTTGGAATGGCCCCTCCGCCCAGGCCGCCTGGAAAGGCTCAGCTCAAACTCCAGCAGTTCAGTGGCAGGAGAACAGAGCACAGATACAGATACCTGACCCCCCCCGGGCTGTCCCACCAAAACAGGGGCTGGGAGGGGAGCAGGGAAAAGCCCCCAGGACAGGGGCTGCTCACACTGAGCCCATTGTTTCCCACATGAATTTGGCCACCAGTGGTTCAGCTCTCCCAGAGTCAGTGGAGCCACCAAGATCCTCAAAGGTGCTCAAATCACATCATGTCTTTGTTCTGCTGAACTAACAACTGGCAGTTGCCTGAATTCAAGGTGTTTTAAAAGGGAGAGCTTTCTTTAGCTTTCTTATTATTTGCCCTAATGAGGATTTCCCCCTCATAACTGGGGGTTCTGCCATGCACCAAAGCCCTTCTCCAGAGGAGACAGGTCAGTGCTGCCCACAATCACTTGGCTGTGCCTTCTGCACCACTCACAGCATAATCCCTTGCAGATGCTCCACGGAACAAAACCCAGCAAGGTCTGTCAAGGCATTTTTAGCATTTGTTCTGTTAAAAAACAAGGAAAAAAACCCTGAGGTATTAGGGTGCACTAATCTTTAGAAAGGTTAATTTATTCATAGGGATTTTGACAGAGATGTATGGCTAGGCTGGAGTCCCAGGCACTTCTTCCCAAGGGGAACTGCCAGTGCAGAGCCTGCTTTCCTGACAGGAGGAGAGAGAGGCTTCAAAACAGACCCAAACTGCATTAAGTGGGGCTCCCAAGCATTCAGGGCACTTGCTCCAAACTCAGCTGCCTGTTGATGCAGCAGAGAGGAGCCCTGGCAGCCTGGAGACCACGTGAGCTGCAGGCAGCAGGAGCATCCTTCTCTCGTACAAAACGAGTGGGTAACAAACCTCTTTCCTCTTTTACCTCCCCTGGAGCAAACAGAGCTCGCTGCAAACCCAGCTCAGGGTGGTTTGAGCATGGGATGGACAGCACACGGTGCTGCCCTGGTGGAAAGCAGATCTTCCCTCACACGTGTCCCTGTGGGCAGTTCACACCCTGCTTGGTTCTCCACAATTTTGGATTTCTAGACAACACCTTGGGTGCTTGTTCTCGGGTTGGTGTTTAGTGAAACCAAATGGAATTTATTTTTCTGGACATTTTGGAATCCCTTTTTCAAAACGCCAGAAAATAAATCCACGGATGCTCCAACAGGAGGAATCTGCTAAAATAAACTGTATCCTTGAAATAAACACATTAGGAAGGAAGGGGGGCGTGATTTTAAGGTATCTGATCGTGTCCTGTTTTTTTCCACTGGGAACAGAGTCTACTCCACAACTGCACAAAGATTAGAATCTCTTTACCCTTCTAAACTCAGGCAGAGAGGATGTGGCCTCTGGGACCTGTCAGGACACTGCAGGAACCCAGCCTGGTAACTGATTTGGTTGCTTCTTTTTAATTTGCTCGGGTTCTGTGCAATTAAAACTAAAGTTTCCACGGGCTGTGGAAGGACAGAGCTAATTTGTGACTGCCCTCCCCTTCCTGCAGCAATTCTTCAATGTCAGGAACACCTGAGCTGTTCCTTTCAAGCTCTTGACCCACAAAGCAACTTAATCCTGCTGGTGGGTGGGTGAACCACATCCCAGGGTGTGCAGTAAGGATGCACCAGCAGGCCCAGGAAAATGAACCTTTCCCTCTATTCCCTCAGCAGGTTGGAACACAGGATCTCCAGAGATCCATTCCAACCAGTGCCCTGTAATTCCATGATTTCTTTCATGGGCTGTCCTGTTAGGGGAGTCTCTGGACACACAAAATTCCTCCCCTCACAGAGCCAAGCACAGCTGGGAGTTCTCCATATTTTTCTTGTGCTGCAGCAAAGCAACCACTTGTTCCCACAAAAAAAAAAAAGAAAGAGGGTTTTGCCTGAGCTGGACGAGGATCCCAAACCACCAGAGCCCAAATTACACCAGAATGGAGAGCTCATCCCAGAGAACCACCTCCCCCCTCTCACAGCCATCCCCACGCAGCCTTGGTTTTCCAGCAGTATCCTGTTCCCACTCCAAACATTTCCCAACATCTCCCCCAGTGCTAAAATCAGAAATGGCTCCTCTGCAGCTCCCCTGGGTTGGTCTCCCTGTCTCCACCTGCATCCCTGGCACTGAGAGGGACGAGGGACCAGCTCAGCCCACCCCAGCCAAAAGCAATAAGGCTCTGCTGACCAGAGCTAGTTAACTGCTAGTTTAGATTATTAACCTCTTGCACTTAATGAGAGTCCTGAGGCTGCTTAAGCCACAAGACTAAATTTCTCCTAACCACAAACATGGAATCCTCATTAATACGAATCCGAAACACTTTCCCAGGAAGAAATAATTTGTAGAATGTAGAATCTACCCAGAAGCAAATGATGCTGGATTTAGAAGTACGTTTGAAACTTCTGCAGTTCAGTTTAATTTTTCCCCAAGGAGAGGAAGGAAGGTCTGGATGAAGAAATGGATTTTTATTTTTAATTGCCAGGTGCCACCAGACCTTAACAAGAAAGTTTCCTGATGTTTTCCCCAACACCCCCAAATACCTGTAATTATTTTCTGGGGAATTTTACCTGAAAAATGATCTATTTCTAACTGAATTTAAGCCTGTGTTATGCAAACAGTAAACCAGCTTGTTTGAAAGTAATCCCTACCCAAGGGCTAGCAGAGGAATAAAAACAAATAAAGTAGGAGAGGCTTTACAAAACCACAGACACCACCGGGGTTCCCAGGTCTGAGGGAAGAAAACCTCGTCATGCAGGCTCCTGTTCACATCCCGGCCAGGGGAATGATTTGGGATGTTACAGTGGAATGATTTGGGATGCGTTACAATGGAATGTTTTGGGATGGTCGCCGGGGGTCGGGTTTCACAGCCATCGGCACCTGCTCCCTGTGTTTGGGAACGTGGCCGTGTCCAGCAGCACACGGCAAACCAGGATGGACAGGGAGCTGGATTCATGGCAGGGGTTTGGAACTGCAGCAGGGAAGGGCCCGACAGCACATGAGCTTCCAGCCCAGCCCTTGGTGCTGAGCCCTGGGACTCCCTCAGCAGCCACCAATGATCAGAGCTCCTCTGTTCACCCAGATCTCCAGAGAGACCCAGCCTGCACCCAGCTCTGGGTGTGCTCCCTCAGCTGAGAATCACAGAATCACAGAATCAGCCGGGCTGGAAATGACCTCCAAGATCATCAAGTCCAACCCTTGATCCGACCCCGCTGTGGTTCCCAGCCCATGGCACTGATGCCACATCCAGTCTGTCCTTAAAAACCTCCAGGGACGGAGAATCCACCACTTCCCTGGGCAGCCCATTCCAATGGCTGAGCACCCCCTCTGCAAAGAATTTCTTCCTGATATCCAACCTAAACCTCCCCTGGCACAGCTGAAGACCCTGAGCCCTCTTGTCTTGCTGAGAGTTGCCTGGGAAAAGAGACCAACCCCCACCTGGCTCCCCCCTCCTGTCAGGGAGTTGCAGAGAGTGAGGAGGTCTCCCCTGAGCCTCCTCTTCTCCAGGCTGAGCCCCCCCAGCTCCCTCAGCCTCTCCTCACAGCACTTGTGCTCCAGTCCCTTCCCCAGCCTCGTTGCTCTTCTCTGGACCTGCTCCAGCCCCTCCATGTCCTTCCTGAGCTGAGGGCCCCAGAGCTGGACACAGCACTCCAGGGGTGGCCTCCCCAGTGCTCCTCCTCTGGTCCCTGTGCTCCAGTGCTGCTGCTCCAGGGGCCGGGGGTGGCACAGCCCTGAGGGGCCGGGGGTGGCACAGCCCTGAGGGGCCGGGGGTGGCACAGCCATGACGGGCACTTTCATCTCCGCGGGTGTCCCGACGGGCACCAGCTTTGAAGTCAGGAGTGAGCCTTCCTCCGGGTGGGATCAGGTGCTGACAGGAACAGGGGGTCTCTTTCCCAATTGTTCAGCCCATTGTCTGAAATCCAAGCCCCCTCCAAGCTCAGAGGTGCTGGTGAAACCTGAGGAACGGCGGGAAGGTGCAGGCATCCCTCTGAACCTTGGGCTGCCAGGGGAACACCCCGTGGGAAACTGTGCTTCAGAAACACATCCTCGGGTGGAAAGAGCCCCCAACTGCCAGGGAATGCACGTCCTGGAAAGCATCAGTGTGTAATGCATTATCCCCTGGTGTCTGAGCTACTGTGCTGGCAAAAGCTTTTCCTAATGACAATCACATCCCACCACCCCCCTCACACACACTGGTTTGCATTACAGAAAACATGGAACAACACAAAGCCAATTTCTCTGGGCTGCAACTGGGTTTGGATTCGTTCCAAGCAGTCACTATCTGACAATCTCCTTCCAGGAGTTCCCACTCGCTTCTGCTGCATCCATCGATTTTTATGTTGGTATCTTGTTTTAATCTTTGCTGTCACATGGGTGCAAGTGCAGCAGCAAGAGCAGATGGGGCTCATTTATGTGTATCACAAAGCTTGGTCTTAATGCATTTAAAGAGTTTTCTCAGGTATGTTTGGCCTCTCTGACATACACACAGTGTTTTTCATTAGATCTATTCCTGGAAGGTTTGGCTGAAATTTGAAGGATCAGTGGGGCAATTTTGCCTCTCTCTAATATAATAACCTTTTTTTTTGGCAGATTTAGGAGCAAAGAGATAGCAATCAGATATCCAAATATTTTTGACCAAAATAGGCATTTTAATTTTGATTTGCAAAGTGATTGTTTTACTATTGCTTTGTTAGAATTCCTAAAAATATATAGGAACACTAAATTTCTTCCAGCTCCTGCCCACAGGGTTGCTCTCCTGGGCAGAGCAGAGATGACCCTGCCAGGTCAGACCTGAGCCAAGGAAGGCCCAGAGGCAGCATTTTGCTGCCATCCCCACTGTACAGCCTGTTCTGTGCATATAAATATATATAATATTCCACAGTCTGTCGATAAGGATCATTCCACTCACATGAAGTTCATGTCAAACCACACATTGTGCAGCACTGAACTCAAACAAGAACCCACAACACAGTAATGGACTCTGCAGGTTTCATTCCTGATGGTCATCACTAGCTCAAGTGACAAATAAATTCCTTGGGCTTCCACCTCTTCCTGAAATCCAAGAGCTCTCAGGGATCAAGGAGGATCAAGACAAGCCACCGAGTGCTGCCCAGGCATCCCAGCAATGGGAGCTGCTCAGCTTTCCCTCCCTTCTGGGGACCAGGGAGTGTTGTCACCCTGACAGCCAGTTCCCTCCCTCACGCTGCTGCTGGGCTGCCAAGTGTCACTTGGGTGTGAGTTAACATCTCAGAGTGGAGTTATGCCAGACTTTCCCTCATTTACTGCATGGCAAAAACTTCACAGCATCATTTAAAGTGAGCAGTTTTCACCAGCAAGGTGCAAAACCCCCTCAGTGCTGTTCAGAATCCAGGAGCGGCCTCCTATGCAAATAATCCCAATAATCACAAACCCTTTTCCGGCTGTTCTGTTAACACTGGGCCCAAAACCTGATTTTTACAGAATTTTTCCTTCCTTTTAACCTTCTTTTGCTGATGCATCTGGTCAGTTCCACCAGGAAAAAAACTGTCTTTATTGCCTCATAAACAATTCCCTTTTATGAGCATGAAACAACCATTTCCTCCACAGGTTCCTCTACCTGTGCACAGCACTCACAGAATCAGGGAACATCCTGAGTTGGAAGGGACCCACAAGGATCACCAAAGTCCAGTTCCCTGCTCAGGACACCCCAGGAATCCCACCCTGTGCCTGAGAGCATTGTGCAAACACTTCTTGACCAGCCACAACCCCCAGCACTGAATAAATTCCCCTGAACACACCATGGCCTCGTGCCCAGGGACTTGGGCTCTCACACCACAGCTCTGAAACCTCCTTCTGACCTTGTTTCTTCTCTGAATGCTGCAGACAATGATGCTGGAGGCTCATTTTGCCACGTGTGTCTGAGCACAACTCTGATACCTCTGTGATTTTTGCTAGGTTTTCTTTCCTTTTCCTTTTTCTTTTCTTTCTTTTTTTTTTTTTTTGACATTTTACACAGGACAGATGTTGTCACCGTGGCTGCTCTTGTAAACAAGATATGGAGATGGTCTGGATTGGGTTACCTTGCTAAAATAGCTTAAAATAAATAAAAGGATGGTTGGTCTCTCTCGGATGAATTAGCTTGATTGGAACTGTCAGATTAAAAAGGCCTAAATAAACAGAGTTGGGCATCTACCCCTAATGGAGCCAAGGGCCCAGGACAAGCAGTAAAGATACTCCAAATGAAAGGCTGGATCACAGAATTATCCCTGCTCAGACACAGCTGATACCTATGGAAGCATCTCCTAAACCCCGGGCTAAAGAGGGCCTTGGATTTCCAGAACCCATGGATTTGGCTAAAAGCTGTGCTGGTTCTTCCCCCCTGCTGATAAATAACTTCATAGAAACATAAAGTCAAGGGCTCCTAGAGGTGACAGAGACCATCACTGCCTCCTGTCCCTTCAGAGCTGCTGGGCCAGGGGAAGATGGGATGTTCCTCCACAAACCAGGCTTAAGTCCTTAAAAATCAAATTTGTTACACTAATGTCTCCTTCCACAGGATTACCCATGTTTTTGGCTGTTTACAATCCTCTTGCTGAGGCTTTCCCACTTCTGTGCCATAAAAAATTCTTCACTGCCTGCTCTGAACTGCTGAGCCATTTTTGATATCAGATGGCAAACAATCCACCATCCTCCAGCTCCTATTAGTCCATTTAAAAGCCCCATATAACCACACTCCTGTGGTGCAACAGCAAAACACTGATAATTAAAGACTCTGACTCTTTTTACAGCAGCGCCCTTTTACATTTAACACCTTGACCTGTTCAGGCTGAAATTTTCAAAGTCTGTCTCAGACCAAGTTTCCTCCATCCCAAAAAGAAAAAAAATCAAAAATAGCTCATCTGTGGGCTCTTTGGTTTGCACACAAATAAAGCTAAAGAAAAGCATTTTGTTTTGCCATGCTGACTGTCCTCTGTGAGTGGCGTGGCCTGAGACATCGAGGAGGTTCGGATTTCGAGTTATTAGAAATTCCTGAATCCTGTGACTCCCCCCCGGTCAAACAGCTCCGAATCCAGCCCAGAACCACAGCTCACCTACACAAAGAATTTGGCCCACAGCAAACACACGTTATTGTAAAGCCATCCAGAAAAACAGATGCCGTTCAGACCAGAAATTACCTCAAATGACTGCCGAGTTGACTGGGTTACGATATTTTTAAGGACTGTAAAAATAAATATAGTTGTCCCAACTGCGAGGGGCAGCGGGTTGCCAAGGCAAACAGGCCGTGTGGAGGGTGCTCACCCCAGGCTGCTCCAGCCTCCAAAGGCCGGGCTGAAGGAGCCTTTGTTCGGGCCGTGTGTGTTTAAGGCCCGGCGAGCGCCCCGCGTATCAATCACCGCTGTCACCCCGCACAAGCGCGGATCTGTTACACTCAAAGGCCTGTCAAACGAGACATGATTTAATTTGTCATTTCTCTCTCCCTCTCTCCCCGGCGCGGGGTGCACGTGCTCTTCATTACTCTTCATCATCGGCAAAATGAATACATTTTTTGTACGGGTTTTTTTTTTTTCTTTTCCCCCCCTCCCTCCCTCCGAGGGGGTGGAGGGAGGGACGGTTGTTTACCAGTGACCCAGCACTTGTGAAGAGATCATAAGCAGCTGTTCCCTACATGCCCTCACGATCCGAGAATTTCGCTGGAGCCGTGGGAGGAGTGGGAGAGCAGAAGGGGCTGTTTGGGCCATTTTTTTCAATAGACAAAGGCCCAAGTCCCACACAGAGTCCCCAGAGCTTGTCCTGCTTTCTGTTTCTTCACTAAATTTTTCTCTTCAAGCTCCTCTAATGGGTTGAGTCCTTAAAAATCAAATTCATTACACTAATGTCTCCTTCCACAGGATTACCCATGTTTTTGACTGTTTACAGTCCTCTTGTTGGGGCTCTCCCTTCCACTTCTGTGCCATAAACAATTCTTCACTGCCTGCTCTGAACTGCTGGGCCATTTTTGATATCAGATGGCAAACAATTCATTATCCTCCAGCTCCTACTAGTACATTTAAAAGCCTCATATAACATGGTATCTTCACATTATGTTTTTTGGGAGCATGACTATCAGGGAGTTTTGTTCACATCAGGACTGCCAGATTTAATTTAAAAACTTTCTGGCTTCTATAACTCTGTGAGTGTGGTGGATTTTATTCTTGAGAGAAGCTTTACCTGCTGTCATAATAAGTAAAGCAGATATAAGAAACAGCAGCATGTTGTGGGAAAAGATTAACTCCTTTGTCTCACAGTTTGTGTGGGGTTCTTTCCCTTTAAGATAAAGAATGAATGATAAAGGAGAAAAGAATCAATCTAAGGAGAGGTATATTAAGGTAGGAGAAAGAACTATTATCTATTGATAAGTATACTTTTGAAATTGGTGGGAAACCTGAAGCTACATCCCCCAAAAACCTGTGAGCACAATTACTCTTTTCCTTCAAAAACAAGTCTAAACTAATAAAAAAAAGCTCTTAACTCTGGGCAGAATCCCAAATAATCCTTCAACCAGATAAATCCCTGCTGCTCTCAGTGGGAAACGGTGTCCCAGAATTGTCCAAGGATGCCACAGTTTGGAATAACATTATTTTGGCATCATATTAATACTTTCATAGTATAAAGCTTTATTTTATCCAAAGTTGAGACCCTTCTAAAGAGCACTCAGCAGAGCCAAGGCTGTGGAGTTTGTCTCCAGCACTTCATAGAGAGGGGTGTTTCCTCTGTTTACAGATGGGAAAACTAGAACATCTCTAGAATGAGTGAATGTTTAGTCTTTAACATGGACTAAAACTCTGGAACAGCACTGCCAGAGAAATAAATCTGCTCCAAATGGGACTAGAACAGCCTGATCCTGGGTCACAGCTGCTGTCTGTGCTGGGACTGCAGGAATTCAGGTGCATCCTTCCACCAGCATTTCATTCACTGCGGGAAGTCGGATAAGAAAGTCTAAAAACCAGGTCTTCCCAGTTCTAATGACACCTCTCTGCCACGAACAAGCTGCCTGCCCTCTGCAAACCCACGTCCCGTGCAGGAAACCCAGGCACAGTTGGCACCTGCACACTCCAGAGAGCAGGGAGTTCACCTGGGGAGTTCACCCGAGTCACAGGGAAGTGTCACCAACCCACGGGGGAGGACAAGAACCAAACACAAGGGCCAGTCCCTCAGCTGCAGCCCTGGGTTTGGCCTGGAGCCCCTTTCCAAGCATCCCATCTGCAGGAGAGCAGATCCACAGCTCCAACAACAAACAACCTCATCAGGCAGTCCAGGATTGATGTTCCTGGGGCAGCCAACAGCAGCCACGGGGAGCCCCAAGGACAGGGAGCCTCCAGCACATGCTCCATGGGTTTTCTGAACCCAGTCCCAAATCCTGCTTTACCTATTAATGTGAATGGCCCTATTGAATTCACTTGGACTGCTCATGGGAGTATGGATAGAAAACTTTGGCTCTGCTTTGGTAAACTAAACTTCAGGAAGTCTGGGTGTACCATAACAAAGCCCCTAAAGCCAGCAAGCATCGTGAAAGGAGCTTATTTCATTACTAAATCAATTTATGAGTATAAACACGGAGTTATCTGACTAAAATATGGATATTGCCCATTTGAAATACTGCACCTCAACCCCACTAAATGTCACCAACAGGCATCCCTGAAGGAAGCAGGCAGC
>NW_020897842.1:1156847-1222643 GCF_003984885.1 Neopelma chrysocephalum | reverse complement strand
AAAAAAAAAAAAGGAAAAAAAGAAGGCTGAAGGGAGGTAGGTGGGGAGAGGAAAACAGGGATACCAGGTTTTAACGGGGAAAAACTGGAATGTTGTCAATGTTTCCATGTAAAAGACATATTGCAGCTACAAAGCCCTGCTTGTGTCCAGGTGCCATTCCAGGGTAGCAGATGATGTCAGTTGGTTCTGCTCACTGGTTTTATTTATAGCTGAACAATAGCCCAGTCTTAGAAACTCTGAGATTTTGCATTCAGGCAACTGCACCTCTCCCACCACAGATAGGTTCAAATCCACCTAAAAAGCATCCACAGTGTCGTTTGGATGGCTGGAAAAACCTGGCAGACACAAAGGCCAGGTCCTGGCACGGCCAAGCAAGGACCCTCAGAGACCCCCTGAGCCACAGCTGGAGCGTTCCAGGTTCTCTGCTGAGGAAGGGATGCCAAGACACGTTGAGGTGATGTAAAAACGTGCATGGATATTAAAAAGGGGATATTTAGGAAAGCAAACAGTCCCCACTGCACACACAGGGCTCCACACCCAGTGCCACCCCTACAGCTTGTCCTCCATCCCGTGGCCAGGTGGGATCCTGCAGGGCAGGGTTTGCCTTTCCCAATGTGACAAATGAAAAGGTGCTGAGCAATCAGTCCCTGGTGTCTCATTTCATCCTGAACCTGAAAAGTGCAGCAGGATCCAAGGCATGGAAACAAACCAGTGTGCATGTGTGGGGCTGAGGACAAGGGATGGGAGCAAAGGGTGATGTTGGGAGGGCCCTCCCCTGCCGAGCCTGAGATCAGCTGAAACCCAAAAATCCCGATCACCCATCGTCTGGGAGAAAGACACATCTCTGGGCAGCCAGAGCTCAAATTCTTTTCCTCATATTTTAGCTGAATACACGCTCAGGGTTGTCTTTTGATGTTTCTAGCCGAGAGAACATTTTCATAAAGCACAACAAAACACAAACCCTCCCTGGGAATCCCTGTCGGGGCGATGTTTCTGATTAGTGCTAATGTTTTTCTGGCCGGCTGTGAAAATGCATTTAACTCTAATTGACTAGGCATTGTAATTCCAAAGCTTTCTGCAACAAAAATCCTCAGAGTGACAATCTGATACAGAAATCTGGCAAAAGATGATGTCTCCTGCCCCTCAGAGACGAGTTTAATGGAATAAAAATATTGATCTAATATAGAAAGATTGGATATACATTTTCCTATAGCTCTCAGTATTGTCAAGGGGGCAGGGGAGAAAATTCTTAACATGAAAAACCTTTTCATATTTGGAATAGTTTCCTCTTAAAGGAAATGGTGTAATTGTAATTTCAGCACCAGGAACCAGACAAAGCACTGAGGGCTGTACCACAGACAGGAGCTCTGCACTGGCTGACGACACCAGCCCATCTTCCCCAATCCCAGTTTCTGTTATTCCATTATTTCCTTTTCCACTGAAACTGGAAGTAACAAGGAGAGAGGCAGGAGGAGAAAAAAAACCCCAGCATTTCCTCCCTAGGATCCCAATTACACCAGTGCTGGATCCAGCCTGGCAGAGATGGACTAAAACACCGTTTCCCATTTCCTGAAGAGCTCCTTTCTGTGGGAGCCATAAGGAAACCATCTGTTTGCTGTGCTCAACCTCAGAACTGGAAAACACAAGCCTGGGTGATTCCCATACTGTACATTTCAGAGAGGACTTTTCAATAACGCCCTAAATTGGATCTTCTTGCGGGGAAAAACAGATCTGTCAAGAGCACAGGCTTTTTAATTTGTGAAACCAGGCTCTCAGCTGTGCAGCAGCAACAATGACACCACCAATTTGGTTCTAAGAGCTGATACTAAACCGGAGGGGGGGGATCAGGGAGATGGAACACAGCACTGCCTGGCTGGCACCAGGCAACTGCCCTCTGCTTCACTTCTAGGAATGGGGCACCCACAACTTCTCTTTATTTTAACCACATTTCATTTTAACCACAGGAAAAGTCGGGGGGGGGGGGGGGGTTTTTTAAAAAAAAAAAAAAAAAAAAAAAAAACAAAAAAAAAAAAAGAACAACCCGCGAGAACACTGCGGATAAAGAAAAAAATCGCAGCATCGAATCAATTAATGCGAGCTCTTCCGAACTTCCATGCAAGCTTTGCCTTCAATTAGCATGATCTCACTGAACCCTCTTGTGCAGGCCTGGAGCAAAAGCAATGGAAACTTTCTCCCTTCTTGTTTTAATCTTTCACCAAGTCCTGACTTTCGCCTCCAGCCCGTCTAATTGAAACTAATCTTCGCGGGCGAGGCCTGTCTCTTTGCCTTAATCCCTCTCTAAGGAAGCTCACATGGTCCCAATTACAGCCACACCGGCCCCTTTTATTCCCCTCCTCGGCTCCTTCTGCCAGTTTCATTTTTTGAAAGTTTGCATTATTAACTCCATGCTTGCGAGTTCCTGTCTGTCACGGGGGCCTCGAGATGTTATCGCCGGTCCCCGCAGTCTAAGGTTACCATGAAAGCATTTTCTGGATTACATTTTGCGAGGAGGCGATAGAGGGCACGATACCAGCACAGAGCTGGGCTTCACTCCCTGCAATAAGTGAGGGGCCAGGGCACTGTTTATCTTGGAGCTCGGCGTGTACCTGCTCAGGGACCCGCAGGCACAGACAGTGACCGCTCCGAGGGGAGCACTGATGATCCCTACCAGGGGTTCCCAGGGATGTTTGGGAGATGGGCTCCTGCCCAGGGAAGAAGGCACAGGGATACACAGCCCAGGAGCCCTGCTGGAGAATGTGTTTAACATTATGGAGCTAATGAGGTTATGTGGAGGCAAAGACGGTGCTCCCTGGTTCCCAAGCTGGCTCCTGATCCCAGGGCAAAGCCAGGCTGATATTGGTGCTCAAACAACGTATTAAAAAGAGACAATTTTCCTTCTCTTCCTTGTTTTTTTTTTTAATACTTCCTTCTCCTGACTTTGGGAGTCCCAGGCAATGGCTTCTGTGCTCCCCCAGGACTGTGGTTTGTTCCTTGCTTGGGTCAAAGCTGGGGGCATAAATGAGTCATGGTGTTGCTCCCACAAACACATTCATTGGAACTCCTCTGTCAGCCCTGAGAACAACTGCCCAGCACCACCACAGTGACCTCCCTCCTTTCCATCCCCAAAGGTCACTCGGGATTTCTTGGAGCACTGGCACACACCCCCCAGAATGACCCTCACATCCTCCTTTTCCTTCCTAAGCAGGACAGAAGTCCTACAAGAGAAGAGAGTTTTCCCCCCTGGCAGAGCAGATCCATCAGCACTGAGCTACCTGATGAGGGGAAGACAGGTGAGATCACACTGCCTCCTTCATCACCAGTGGTTCTACAGTTTGGGCTACAAGCACCAAAATCACCAAGCACTGCAGTAACCAGAAACTGGAACAGATTTTCACGTCACCAAAACAAACACAGCTCAGCTCTGGAACCACAAACCTGCCCCTTTCTCATTCCAGGTGGATGGCAATGGAAGCCTCACCTTTCTCACCAGCCAAAGAATGCAGCACCACAACCAGCAAGGATATTTAGAACTGAAAACTCACCACACAACACACACACTTCGTGCACAGCCAGAACAGGTCATTCTTTTCCTTTGCCCGTGATATTTATGAGGACTGGGAGAATGATTAACTGAGAGGGTTGGTGGAAATGAATCCTTCTGAACAGGGAAGCTTTGGATTCTCCAACCAAACGAATGGCTTTTGTTCCAGATTTATGATCTTCTCACAGCCTGGCTGGGATGAGTAATAACCTATCTTCATACTATTAAAGAATTTATTAGGACTATTTATCACCAAAGTAACGTGACAGGGTTTGAAGAGGTTCAGAAGGATGGGAGGAGAGCAGCCAACACTGTTCACTTGCCCAAATTCTGACAGTGGGGGTGGCAAAGGGCACCTGCTCAGAGGGGAAAGGGTTATGGGAGAGTGGCTGGGTGGGACAAAGTCCAGAGGTGTGTGGGTTAACGAGGGAATTCCCAGTGGAGAATGAACCCCTGTAACAGCCACATAACTCAGACCCTGGAGATGCCCCATCCCTGGAAGTGTCCAAGGCCAGGCTGGACGGGGCTTGGAGCAACCTGGTCTGGTGGAAGGTGTCCCTGCCCATGGCAGGGGGTGGAACAAGATGAGCTTTAAGGTTCTTTCCAACCCAAACCATTCCATGGTTCCATTTGCCCACAGCAGGAAGATCTCTTAGAAAACAAACAGTGACACTGAGTGACCAGCGAGGCCCCTGGATTTGAGGGATGCTCCCCGAGGATGTCCTGGGAGCCTCACAATATTCCACATACCACTGACTTGGATTTCTCCAGTTACCAGTTGTGAAACTATCACAATTACAGCTACCTTTGAGACTCTTCAGGCTGGTAACTCAGTGTGACCCCAGCACAAGGAGACTAAAAGAGGAGGTGCTTTGAGCTGAGCACTGACACCCCAAATTCAAAATTCACTCCATCACATGAGCTGAAAACATCACTCCTGAAAGAAACATCTTCATCTCCTTACGAGAGACCACAGCCCCTCCTCTTAGAGGAGTTTTCCTCCTTGCAGAGGTCACGTTCTGGTGGCAGCTCTGCCCATGGAATCGGGAGCAATCATGGATTGGCTCCAGAGCCCCCGCGCGTAACCGAGACCAGCCCGTTCCACTTTCGAGGCAGGCAGTCAGTAAATGTGTTTTATTTTGCTTCTGGAAGACAAATATGGCAACACACACTCTGCTAGCAGGCCAAAAGAATTATAACTGCGTTTTGCTGAAAGCAATGTTGATTTGGATTTAGCCTAACACTGCTTGTAAAACTGAATTACACTGAATTGGTTCTAAACAGCTGCGACATTAAGATCTTTACACACACACACACACACACACACACACTTTCTGCTGGCTGTAGTAAAACTGCAACTGATGCTCAGGGGAAAGGCAGCTCCTCTCAAAAGCACAGGAAGCCTCTATCCACCTTATCCAGGCCTCAGGAGGCAGTGAAGTAAGTGAGAAGAAAAAAAAATCCTTGGAGAGTCTGGCTTTTAGACAGTCATCCAGTACCAGGTCAGGCACAGAGACAGGGAGCAGAACCTACATGGATACCTGGAATCTCATTCAGCCTCCAGCCAACACACCCCAGAACCAAAACTTAACATGGAGTTTTGTAACACTTCCACTCCCCTGGCACAAGAACTCCCCAGACAAACCGTGGGCAATGAGCCCGTCAGAGGGTGCAGAGCCCAGTGGGCACCTCTGCAGCAGTGCAGGAGTTGGAATTTAAAGAGGAAATCAGCAGGGTTGGGCTGAACTCTCACATGGCTGCAGAGGATTCCGCTGGCTCAAGGCTTCCATGTTTTCCCAGGGAATTGGGGCTGGGCAGAACTGCAGGAGGAGCAAGGCCACCCAACCCCACCCGACCTGTCCTGCTGTGCCTGGGCCTTCCAACCCTCTGCAGGGACCTGGCACCTTGTGGGAAAGGAATGGGAGGATCCCCTGAGCAGAGGGAATCCTTGTGGAATTCCTTCCTCACAGGCAGGGCAGGATGAGGAACAGCCCCCGTGCTCCCTAGAGCTCCAGGTTATGGTGCACTGCCCCCCTCCATAGGGAATTCTGCCACGGAGACAGGGCTGGGCTGTGATTTAAGGGCTCAGTTCAAAGGCTGCTGATAGCTCAAGGTGTTCTGATGGAGTTTAAGTCAGGTCTGACATCTCTGAGGCAGTGGCTCCTCTCTTTCCACACAACGTATTTTTGTTCCGTAATCCAAAGACTTCCAGGAAACTTCACGGGGTCATGCCCGAGCCTGAGCCAGAGTCTACTTCCAGAACAGGCTCCCAGCCCTGCCAGCTGTGGGCTCCCTCACTTGTGGTGTCTCACTGGTCTCACTAAGCTGCTGTGTTGACCTCTGATACCTTTTTTTCTTCAGGAAAAACTGGTTACCAGTTACTGGGCAGAGCCTACTTGTGCCAACTAGTTCTGGTTTAACCATGAGGGTGGAGGAGAGGGGTCACTAATAACACAATGACGGTTTCTGTGTTCCCAGAACACAATCTCAAACCCAATATACCAATGCCAGGCTCCAAGTTCCCAAACCCCATCTGCAGCAATCATTAAATAAACCCTGAACTGTGTCTTCTGTAGCTTTTAATAGACTGGAGTACTTACACTGTCAGTTTTTACTGGGCAAGATGTAATTTTCCAATAAACACGACCTCTTCCAGAAAGCAGCACTTTCTGAACTTTTTCCAGAATCCAAAAGGTTTTGGCTGCAGCTGCAGCAATGGGAATCAAATTAGAAAAACAAAATCCCTCCTTTCACTCCACGCTTTCAAATGTTTTTCCAGGGCTGAAACGAGAGGCAAACTCACTATTTGTTTCTGCTTCTGTTGGCTTTTAAAAGCAAGGAGCTGGATGGCTGGAACTTTCACAGCTTGCTTGTGTACACAGAGCCATAACCTTTGTGTCTGGCTGAGAGCAGCTGCTCTGCAATTGTGTTCCTGTGCCTGACTGTAAACTGTGTGCTAATATGTGCAGCACATTGTGAGTGATGGTGACTAATTGGAGAACATCTTGCAGGACACCCTAAACGTGTGTAAAATGTCATCCAGCTGGAAGCTCTGTGTCCCCATCAGGGCTTCAGGGCTCACCAGCAACTTTACAGATGATTAACCTAAGAGGCACCTCTTGTTTCAGCCTCCTCCACCTACAGTAGCTGATAATTAATCAATGAAATTTAGGTATCAAGCTCTAATTTCCTACTAGTTCTTTTAGAGCATCCTGGCTAGAGGAGCCTCTGAGGAGCCCTTTCAAAAAACCCTCAAACCACATAAAACTTCAACACCAAAAAAAAATAAATCCTAAAACCACCTCCATCATATTCTAAAACCTCTTCCCTGGTTCTGGTGCTCTCACAGAGGGACTGACCTCTCCTAGCAAACTTTTGTACTCCTGGCTTGGCATTACTGCCAATTCCAGAGGTGCAGGGTGAGAGCACCTGTCCAAAAATCCAGCATATCCTACATCCCAAAGGGAGGAGCTGCCCATTGGAAGGAGGGAGTTACCTGCCTGTTAAAGGAGCCAAGACTTGCACTGAATGGAATATTAGGTTTGCTATATTTGAGATATTCCCTTGCAGCTCACACGGTGGGGAAGGTATTTCCCACCTCAGAAAGCAGCTCAGTATTTGTATGTCAAAGCCTTTCTCTGCAGGTGACAAAGCCAAATAAATTCTGCAGGGAATTTCAAGTGAAATCTCCAAAATTTCTTTAAAATTACAGATATCCTGCATAAAAGACCGAAGGTTATATGGTAGTAAATGTATTTCTTAATGGACAGAGAAAGTGGATCAGCTCTTCTCTTAAATACCATTACACAACATACTTCAGAAGCAAAGAAGATCTTACACATGAGTAAGAGATTAATGAGACTGGACCAGAACAACCATGCCAGTTTTAATAAGAAATATTATATATTTTATATATTATATATAGTGCTAACACTGTTTGCCTGTGGAATATGCCAACACCAACTTCCATGAAAGACACCCAAGACTGGAGCCCCCAGCAGGTAAAATATAACAGATTATTATCATTAAAACACTACATCTTTTGCCTCGAGAAGCCCCAAGAGCTGAGATCATGTAGGATTCCGTGGGAAATGGGAAGTCCTCGTTAAAACAGAGGGATTTGTGTGTGCAGGAGCCTCCTCAGGGCTGTGCAGTAACATCACCAGAGTGACTCTGCAGATGCCCAGGGCCTTCTCAGCACAACACACATTTAAAAACCTTCAGCAGCAGATCCCCAACAATGTCTCCTGTTGTTCCCCTCAGCTCCCACTGGACCAGAACAATGAGTTGGTTGTAGTCCCAAGGAGCTGGAAGGTATCTCTGCTGTCTGCTGTGCAGGGAGCAGGGAGGGGAGCTCGGGGGGAAAACCCTCCTGTCCTCCTTGGTGCTGAAGAGCCTTTCACTGGCACTGATATCCAGGGCCCTAATTTAAACAGGGCACATCTCCCTGGCAGAGCAGGGTGGAGTTTCAGCTGGATGCTCTGGGCTCATCCTTTCTGCACCGAGACACCATCGGGACGACGCTGACAAAGCCCACCCAGAGCAGCTCCTGCCGAGGCTCTGGGGATTTTGGGGATGACCCACAGCCAGCAGTGGGGTTGGGTTTCCCAGTGCAGCCTTTGGAGCCTTTCCCTGTGCCAGTCCCTGCCTGGTTGTGCCCCCGGAGCCATGACCAGGCCCTCACCCCACACTCCCACAGAGCCGCTCTGTGTCCGGGGGTGGAGGGTGGCCAAGCACCCCCTGCCCAGCCAGGGCAGGAAGAGCCTTTGGAGCAAATGCTTGCAGAAATAAATGTGAATTTACTTAACTTACCATGTCTCCTGCTTTTCCCCTCGCCCCCCCCCCCCTTTTCCTTCCTACTGCTGTTCCTCAATAGCATCCCTCTCCTTTCCAAGTCATCCCTCACACTCACCACTGTGTCCCTCGCTCCCTTTTGCCACCCACTGCCTGCTGCTTTATTTTCTTTTTCTAATTTCTTTCCCCTCCCTCCGTCTCAGCACAGACTCCTTTCCAGGTGAGAATATTTCACCTAGTGATTCTATTAAAAGCACATTGTGAAAGAACTGACTCTTAACCGTTTTTAGCTCCTCAGGACACACTCAAACCAGCCAGTCAGGCACCCACAGCACCAAACCTGCCTGGAAATATTTGTTTCCTGTGTTCTTTCCTCTAAGTGGACCCGAGGTTTCATGGATTTCTCAGCCACACAGATTTTGTCCTGAGTTTCAGCACTTTATCAAGCCAGAGCTTTTGCCTCTCTGTGTTCACAGATTAATTGAGTTTTCCCTTGCAGCCAGTTGCTCCCTCTTTACGTTATGGGACCACAGCTTGAATATTAGAAATGTAAACCTTCAAAATCCAAAATTTAAAACAATAACTTTCAACAGTAATCTTGTGGTTTTAAGCCAATACCATAATTTTGGGGCCAAATCCATTGTTAAGGCTCCTCGGTGAGCCTGGACCACGTCCAGGAGGAGCAAAGCACGAGTTAAACCCTCTCCTGCTCACAGAGCTCTTTTGCAGTGCAGGTATGTTCAGAATCATGTGCAGGTTGCCATTAAGTATTGTTATATTAATACTTGGTATTAAGTTTTAATGTAGTGATTATAGGGGAGAAAAATTATCCTTCAGATTATGAAAGTATTAAGGAGTTTGGGGAAAAAAAAAACCAACTTTCTTTTGAAACAAGCATTTATCAGGTGGTTCCCAGGACATTGGTTATTCCTCACAGCACTTCAACAGGATGTGCAAAAGAGGGGGAGCCTCTACATGAATAAGAACAGGAGAGTCAGCAACATCACTTCAGTTCATCTCAACAAAATGGACTGGAAGTGTTTCCAAACCTAAAAACACACCTAATTCCAAGGGCCTGGTGATCTCTTCCCCCCAGTTTTAACCAGCAGTAAAACACAGTGACTCCATTGACTGGGAATTCTCTCTACCCAGCCCCATCCTTTCAGATACTGATGAAAAATAAACAAAAAGACTCCCTTCTTCTGGTAAGTTCTTTGCAAATCCAGCTCAAGGCAGAGTTCAGCAGGACCCCAGACTCAGAGCTCGCTTTGCCTCCGTGGGGATTTTCCTGGTGTCCAGTTCTCCAGACTACCTGGAAGGCTTCACATTTTCCAAAGGGGGGAAAATGCTTGTGCTGGGACAGCACTGGAACCATCGATCCCAGAGGCCCAGATCCTCCAGCAGCAGGAGGAAACAAAGAAGGCAGTGTTTTCTGGGAATGAGATGGAAGAAAAATAATTTTGGCTGAACCAGCACTTCGCAGTGAAAACCCTTTTTGTCAGAAAATTCCTAACTAAATCTGCTGGTGGGAAAAATATAAATATCTTGTCCCATTGCTCTGAATCATCCTGACTGACTGCCCTGTCCTGACCCAAGACAGCTGATCAAGGAGCATCACAGGGAAGTTCTTTCCCCAGAACATCTCATGGCATCAGCAGCAGAACAGTTTGTAAGGAAAAGCTCCTCCCAAATAAAGCTAATTACAAACACAATTTCTTAGAAGTATTTCAGTGGAACGAGGAGACTTCAGTTTTCTTCTGAAATTACTCCTTTGGTTTAGTATTGTACAATACTAAATAAATAAATAAAGATAAATAAATAAATAAAGATGAAACTGGAATGAAACAGATTTTTTGGTGTAACAGGACCACATTTATAGGTGCAGAAAACATCTATAGACACGAATCAAAATACTTTCTGTTTCGCAGAAAGTTTTCACTGCCTTTTTCTTTATCCTATTTTCAAACAGAAAAGACTGAGCATTTCCCAAAGTGACAATTGCAAGCACTGCCCTGGCTTCCTTGTATACACAGACACTTATAAAAGGCAGAGAATAATGTTCAGTGCTAATTGCCAATAGCTGCCTTAACTCCTTGTTTCCTTCAGGTGCACCTTGAAGACACATCAAACACTCACACAGAGCCAGCAGAGAGCCCCAATAAGTTCAGTGTCTCTGGACTTTCATTAGCAGAAAAGCCACAGTTAATTTCCTAAAGAAAAAAAAAGGAAATGGGAGGGTTGGTTTTCATCTTGTCCCGGGCTGAGTGAATCCAAGGGCTGGAGCAAATGGGATCCCCGTAAATCTAACGGCAGCCCCAGTGAAACATTATCCCGGGCCCTTTTTAGGAAGTACTTAGTGTAAGAAGTAGCAGAAATGGTTAGTGGAAACAGACCCTTTCCTCAGCGCTGCAGCCCTGCCTTGATGCTGTGACCCTGCCAGATGTGGCAGCACCAGGGCCAGGGGAGGACCCTGGCCATGGAATTAATCAGTTCCCATTTTCTTAACCCCTCCCGTGCCTGTGCTGGGGCTCTGGGCACTGCCTGGGGGTTCCTGGGGTCCTTCAGGGCTGGGACAGACCCGGGCAAACCTTCCCTGCTCACGGCAGGGGAACAGGGACCCAACCAACACGGGAGGCTCTGGCAGGTCTGAGGTGCCCCTGGAGCCTGGTCCAAAGGTGCAGCCACGAGCTCAGGGCTTGGAACCAAAGGAATTCCTAACCAGGAAAGCAAATCCCACTGCCCTGGCCTTTTCACCTGAGCATCATGTTTGCCAAGCCCTGGCTGCAGTTCAGAGCCCCAGGTGAGACTTCACACCCTGTCTCTGGTCCTCGTCCTCAGACTTCCCCTCCCACATGGCACCAGGAATAATTCCTGGAGTGGCTCTGCTTCAACCTCCAAGTTGACTTTCCTACCTGGCTCCTCTCAAACTCACGTTTAGTGACGTATTTCTGGGCTTGGGCAACGCTGTCCTGGGCTGGGTCAGTGCTCCAGCCAGTCCTGCCCTCAGCCTGCTCACATCCCTCCTGTCCTGCTGATCCCAGGGATCCCAGTGCCTGAACCAGTCAGGAATCACTCAGCCTGCTCACATCCCTCCTGTCCTGCTGATCCTGGGAATCCCAGTGCCTGAATTGTCAGGAATCACTCAGCCTGTTCAGCTCACATCCCTCCTGTCCTGCTGATCCTGGGAATCCCAGTGCCTGGACTGGTCAGGAATCACTGGGCTGAGCACTGATACCTGACTGCTGCCATTCATAGAGGAAAAATCTAACCCTGCAGGAAGAGTCCAGCCCAACGTGGTGGATGATCCAACTGGAAAACAAAGGGATGTCCTGGAAGTGAAAGGAAAACGCGGAAAGAGCCCTGAGAGGGAAGAAATGCACCTTTTGGATGTTTCAGGAAGCACCAGTGTCTGAGCTGACAACCAGCAGGAAAACTCCTGTGCTCCCTCTGCCCACCTGTGCCTGAGCAACGTTATTTTGAGCTTCCTTGTGTGGTGTTTTTTATTTAATTTTCCAGCGAACGCGCTCTTTTATCATCCAGAACCGTGAAAGTAAATTAAGAAGAAATGGTTTTCTTTCAATTAGACTCACAGTTGCTTTGAGTAACTGCCTATAATTCTATTTAATGAAAAAATAAAATCATTATTCCAGCTCTCCCCGCGCCCTGACAAGCACACAGACGGGCCCCATTAGCAAGCACTGTAGATTTACTTAATTAGAAAAATATTTTGTTTTCTCTGATTTTTAAAAAAGGAGAGAGAGAAGGAGAAAAAAAAAAAAAAAAGCAAAAAGAAACCTCCAGGCACAATATTAATCTAACCTGTTACCTGGTGCTTAATAACTTATAAACCAAAGGCATCTATCAATCTATAATTTAGTTTTCCCTTTGATCTGCTCCAGCCCTTGGATCACAGTCTGGCAGCTGTTGCTGTCTTATCCTTCCTGCTTCGCTTCCAAGCACGAGGTCCCACACCCTGCCCAGGCATTATTGGTGTTTTTTGGAGACAGGACCCGGGGGTTGCCGGGTGTAGAAGAGCAGAACTTACACCTTGAGCTTGAGGGAAGTGCAGACCAACAGGAGGGAGCCAAGTGCCCAACCTGGACCTCCTGCCCACCCTCCAGAGGATGCTGCCCTGGCCCACTCTTGGCTGAAGAGTGGGAGACTTTAAGGACACGATCTGCAGCTGTCAGTGGCCGCCTTGGCAGTTTCCAGGATCCAGATTTAACACTCTGAGCACAAATATCCTGCTCTTCAGTTCTTTTGTTGCTCTCAGCAGCACCTCCACGGCAGAAGAGCCAAATATCAAAGGGACAATTAAAAAACCAGTGCAAACGAGGACATTCTCTGACCAAAAAAAAAGACACTGAACACCACATTTCTGCCACGGATTTCCTCATGGAGCTTTTACTGGACTGCCTGTAAAAGTCAGCAAAAAGTCCACTGGGGATCCTTCAGCTTGGCACGAGGTGTCAGAGCTCTCCTGGCCCTTTTGGGTTACTTGAAACAATGCACTTTCATTTTATCTGCCTGTGTCTTTTCCACGATGTCTGTAACCCCTCTGTGGTGGGAGGAATGCCTCCAAGACGAGGAAGTTTCAATTAGGGCGCTGAAACCCAAAGCTGCAGTTTTATGGCTTTAAATTAACATATAGAGATTCGCTCCAGGTACCGTAACCAAACCAACATCCAGCCCTGCTCTCTGATTACAGGCCTGATAAAGGATTTATGGAACATAGCACAGGAAGCTCTCCCTTTGCTGGCTGCCTTTCCACAGGGCAGTGGCAGAGCAGATAAAGTGCACAGGGCTGATCCTGGTGTAAATCAGCCACTGCTGGGCTCTGGAGCTGGGGCACTCCAGGCTTGCCACCCTTGGTTCCTGCAACAATTCATTCCCCTTTCAGCATTTCCCATGTTTTCTTTGGTACAATTACATGTTAACCTGCAAGGATTCTGGATTCTGAGCTGTGCCTTCTTCACTTGCCAGCACAGCAACTCTCAACCTGCCTGAGCTGGGAGCATTCAGGTTTTCACCCATCCTTACAAGCTACATTGAATTAACAAGGGCCAGTGATACACCAGCAGACAAATTCAAATGTCAAAAAAATTGAAATCTTTCTGTCTGGGGAAAAAACAAACA
Organism: Neopelma chrysocephalum; assembly: GCF_003984885.1. Classification (NCBI taxonomy): domain Eukaryota; kingdom Metazoa; phylum Chordata; class Aves; order Passeriformes; family Pipridae; genus Neopelma; species Neopelma chrysocephalum. Next base: position 1,209,172 of record NW_020897842.1, on the reverse strand, counting down.
AACAAACAAACAAAACCACCACAAAACCCAGGAAAAGTAAACACATTTGATCCCCACAAACACAACATTAACCCTTTCACTGTGGCTGTGAAAGTCAGAATTCTGCAAGTTCCGTGTGCTGAAGCCTCACAAGGCATAAGCGTCCTGCTTTTGGGTTAGCCCCGGTTAATCACACCAAGTGAAAATAAATAATAATAATGATAAAGTTCCCCAAAGTGCCCATTTTCGGCCCTCCCGGGCGGTGCACTGGCCCCCCCTGCTGCCGAGGACCGGTCACGGCAAACCATCCCATTCCCAAAATCTCTGGTGACAGACGTTCCACAACCTCCCTGGACCTCACGCTGTGACAAAATTCTTATTGCTCCTCATTAAACGATCGATCCTTGGCCGAATGAGAAGTGCTCTTGGCAGGCTGATGTGGGAGAATTCCCAGAGGGACACTTCATCTGCTCTAGGAGAACAGGGTGAGCCTCATCTACATATTTTACCCATCCTGGGTGTCAGAACAGGCACAGAAATCCAAATTCGCCACCTCAGACACGCTGGGCAACACCACCTATAACCTCCAGTTTGCATTCCTCCTTCCTTTAATGATTATGTCCTTTGTAGGAATAGGACCCAATTCCACCTCTCCCTTTAACACCCGAATGTAATGAAAAAACTCTTGAAAAGAAGCAAAAACAATCTTCAAAATGCACGTGAGCTACCTATTATTTATACTGTAATTGGGGAATGGAAGTATAACCACCTGTACAAAAAAAAACAACAACAACCAAATGGTCAAGTTATACCTAAATTTCCCATGAAATCATCAGAAAATTTCTGGTGAAAAGGAAACAAAATGGGGGGGAAAAAAAAGAAAAAAAAAGGGAAAAAAAGAAAAAAAGAAAAAAAAGAAAAAAAAAGAAAAAAAAGAAAAAAAAGAAAAAAGAAAAAAAGAAAAAATTAAAAAAATAATAAAAAAAATTATTTTTCTTACAAACTTCAGAACTCCTCAAGCAGACAAGGTAGAGCCTCCTGCAGAGCCCTGAGCCCAGGTGTGCTCATGGGTGTGCAAGGACATGCCTGTGGCCCCACGTTGTCCCAGAACAAACCCAGCACTGAACACGCTCCCCTGGCTTCATTAATCCAACCCTTGCTCGTGTATCAAAGTGCAGCACGTTTTCTTGTAAAAATGATTAAGCTGCTAATTAAGCTGTTTATAACTTGTTTCCCTGGTTGCTAATGATAATTAACATGCAAATTAGCCGAGGGAAGAGAGGCACAGGGGTCCTCAGTTCATTACCAAGTTAATTACTGTTTGCATACTTAAACATAACAGTTATAAATGGTGGCATTTAATGTAATGGCCAAGATGATAATTATACCAACGACATTTTGAAAAGTCATTTCAGTGTGTGCTATTTTTCTGGGTGATTAATGTTTCCATGGCTGATAAACTTACTCCAAACCCACGAGCTGGAAACAGCATAACCAGGCAAGTTATCCCTTAACAAGGTCTCCTTAGCCCTGTCTGTTTGTAAGGGAGGGAAGGAATGAGAGGAAAGAAGAGCAATCAAGCCTCAATATTAACAGAGGAGGAATAAAGTGGGCTGGTTAACACTGTCTGTTGAATTTGAGTTTAAACTTAAACAACTCACATCTGTGAGATGTTGGAACAGCTTCCCTTTTTTTATACCTCATGGTCTGTAATTCCATGTTACAGCAGTGCTGGGGATGCCTTCTGAGACTCAACCCATCACACCAGGCACCATCCTTGGCTTCCAGTGCTTATATCCCAAATAAACATAGGGAGTAACACGTCACACAACAGAAAGGTGACACTGGCCACTGGCACTGGGAAGGATGGGAGCAGAGGGCATTCATTTTGGAGGGACTTTGTTCAAGTGAACCTGTTCCCAACACCCTCACAGGACACAGATGTGCTGAGCTGGTTGGAAAAATCAGCCTGGCCGGGCTGATTATTGGGGTGAGAGAGATGTGAAATCTGGGAAGTTGAAGAGTTTGGCTCTCCAGAGGTCAGTCCTGCTCCCCGATTACACGTGGCCCAACTGCTCTCAATCTCAGTGGTTTCCATCTAGAAAATCTTGCACTTGCAAGTCTGGGCTGGGAAATGGCAGTGAAAGAACTCAAAGCAGGAAAAGTTTAATTAAGTTGGACTTAATCAAAGATTGGACTTGATCTCGGAAGTCTTTTCCAACCTGATTGTGATTTCAGCTGGGAATTTCTACCCTCCAGCCTTTGTATGAGGGGATGTGGCATCAGAGGGGAGGCAGGTCCATGAACATCATAAGGAAACACCAGGAACGTTGTAGGGGAACCTCCTTCACTCACCCCACGTGTTTCTGTTCAAAGTCAAGCACACCCACCTGGCTGTGGAACAAGCAGATCCACTTCCCTGCCTCTCATGGAGCCACTGCAGGACTCCCAGCACAGGGAGAACACATTAAATTATGCAGCTGCCCAGCTGAATCCCACAGTTCCAGCACAGACATCTCAGACAGCAAAGTCTGTGTGTGTGGTGACCTCTGGGTGCTTTGTGCTGCTGCTGCTTTAATCTCCACAATATAAACAAAGGGATTATTTCTTTCTCTAATGGAACAACCACGCTTCTCTCGTAATCTCACTCAAGTGCATCTTAATCCTGCTCCTTCTCAAGGAGCCCTGCAGTCCTTTGAGTCATCATTCCTACCGGGTAAACCCAGATCAAGACAGTCCAGTGCATAAACAGATGGTTTGGGCTTTCTGTGCCCACACACCTTCACCTCTGTGCACCCAGAGAGCACCAGGGTGCTTCATGTGCTGACACATTGATGTTTAAGCCTGGAAAGCCAAGTGAAAAGCCAAGACTGGCACTCACTCCTCGAGGCTTTACTGAGAAACTTGAGCCAAGGGGTAAATTTGGTAATGACCAACCAGATCCAGAGTGCTCTGGTCTAGTTGAAAAGGTGAAGGCTGGACTCGATCTTGGAGGTCTTTTCCAAGGCCTAAATGATTCTGTGATACAGAAAAGCACATAAAAGGCTGGCTGAAAATGTCCTGAACACGAATGTTCCGTGTCCCCTTTCCCAGCAGATCCCATCAGGAAGCAGATCTGTCGATACAAAGCTCAGAGTCTCCAACCCAAAGGAAAGCAGAGCTGGGGGGGAACACGGTGCCAGGGGTGCAAATTTCCTTCAGGAGAGAAGAATATCCTGGCTCTGTTTGACCCCAGAGCCACAGGCAGCCCAACCCTTGGGCAGCCCGTGGGTGTGGAACCGAATGAGCCTGGGGGTGAAATTTCACCCCGTGGTTTCACACATCACCAGAGCTGTGGGCACTGTCTCATTCAGCACAAACCACCTTCATTCCCCAGCCTGAATCCTCAGCCTGAAGGAGGGCAGGATCTGGTGTCTGCTCTCCAACCCAGGCACAGCTGAGAGTGAAGAATGACACTCAGATAAATCAAAGATTTTATTTTTTTTTTTACATTCCTGTTGCCCCACACCGTTACACCCCTTTCTGTCAAAGAAAATTCATTCTCTTCCTATTTTAGAACAAATTTTCAACACCAAATTACTGGTTTCTCACCTGCAGCCCCAGCTACACCTGGCACTTAAAAGCCCAAGGGAAGGGGTTTGTTACACACACTGGAGGCACCAAGAGCCTTTAGAAGAAAGAAGTGCAAGATTTCTCAGCCCTGTGTCTCTGAGACAGGTTGCTGCAGACACGTGTCAGTGCAGCTACTGCTCTGCAAAGCAGGGAAAAGCAAAATTTGCAAACTTGTGCTGCATTTACTCCCCCCCCCCCCACACACACACCTCCCTTTAAAAATTTATCTGTAATCAGAGACACCACGGGGAGCTATTGTGGTACACTTACTATTTAATGAGTGTGCAGCATACTCAATATTTAATGTTTGCATAAACATCTCCCCACTTTTCCCCCTCCTTGTGCTTCTGTGATCCTGGACAAGGAGCTTGTCACACCTACCCTACAGGACAAACAGCAAATAGTCTGGTGGCTTGAGAAGAACCTGAGGAGTTTTTAAGTCACAGCCCTGGTTCCACCACTTACAGCAACAGGTTTTCACACTGGGCTCCACTCACACACCTCAGCAAAATACTATTTTTCCATCTGCATCAAGCTCCTTAGATGCTGTTCCTCTCACTCCTTCAAGGACCAAAGTTAGGAACCTAAATTAATTTAAGCTCAAGTTTGATATACAATTGGTTGTATCTGTACCACCTGCCATAAAACCCTGAGTCAACAAAACAAGGCCTCCCCACAAGTTGTAACAACATCCCCTGAACCATCTGTGTGTAGCAGGGAGCACAGGGGACTCTTAAACCCGACCAGGACTCTTTCTGCTGGAAATGATGGATGGAGGACACTGCCATCCTCACGTTCTTCGGATCTACAAGGCAAAACGTGGCTGGAAGCAACTTCCAGCCCACTCAGTCATGCAGCAAAGTCAAATTATGGGTAATGATTTTTTGCAGCCCGGCCCACAATCCATCGGAGGCTCCGGCCTCGATTTTATTCCCACAAGCTCAATTCCTGAACCCCAGCGGGGGGGGCAGAGGTGTTTGATCAGCCCAGCTCCCTTTAATGTGATTTCTATTTCAGAACTGGCTCTTTTGATGCCCTCGAGTCTTTCTTGGCAATATCACCTGTGGCCCGATGTGACAGCAATGCTAAATTATATCTTGATGGCTAATTAGGGTAATTAAAGTGAAAGTAATCAAATCAACGTAATGAGCAAACTCTTAATAAAATGTCAAAAAAATCGCCATCCATCATAGAGGGGTTTTTTTCCTCTTTTGAATGTCAAGGAACATGGAGAAGGAAAGAGTTGGGCTTCAGAGTGGCCCTGGCTTAAAGGGACATTACCAGGCTGGATACTCCTAAAACCATAGTTGATTTACTGCCAAAACCCACTGTTGTTATTCAAACATAAGGGTTATTATTTAAAAATATGATTTCTCACTAAAAAATAAAGTTAAATGTGTAGGCTACACCACAGTTCACCAGTTTGTGTAATTCCCTATAGCTTGTCTTGCCGAGGGTCACAACTTGGGTTACCTTCCCAGGTGAGGAGCTGCTTGTCCCTAAGACAGAGGAGTCCTTTCCCTCGGGCTCCTTTCCCTGCGCATCCCGGCGTCCCGGGAGGAGGCAGGAGAAGCGCAGGGACCGTCCCCGAGCCCATCCCCGCCCGGATCGGGCTTTGTTTGCAGTCTCCAGGCAACAGAGCGCCCGCTCCTGCCCTCCCTCCCTCCCCGCCTCGTCTCACCTCAGCTCAGCTCAAGCCACCCCAGCTCCGCTCCCCAGGACCCACCGCACCCCCAGGCTCGTCCCCCGAGGGCCCCTCACCTGCGCAGGTGAGGGATGAGCCGCAGGAGCCTCGTCCTTCCCGCTGGGACCAAAGCTGCAGGTTCGCTTCTCCTTTTGCGAGGCGAGGGGAACAGGTAAGCGGGGGGTGAAGCATCAAGGAGCGGTCCCGTCTCCCCCGTGCCGATGGTTAAAGGTTCATCACAGGGGGGTCTCAGCCAGGGAGGACACAGCCCGGTGGGAGCCCGGACTCATCCTGGATGGTCCATGGGCAGGGAGCATTGCCCAGGCTGTGTGGCTGCTTCCCAGCCAACCTCACCTGGCTGGAAACTAAGAACCTCTGTGCTGGTTCTCCCCAAGAAACCTCTCAGTGTCCAGCCCCTGGCTTTTCACAGCACCTGGGATTGCTCATGTCCCTCAGCTGGGAGGAGGTAAAGTAGGAGCACCTTGTGCTCTGCAGCCCCTCACCCTGAACTCTCTACAACTCCCTGACAGGAGGGGGGAGCCAGGGGGGGGTTGGTGTCTTTTCCCAGGCAACTCTCAGCAGGACAAGAGGGCTCAGGGTCTTCAGCTGTGCCAGGGGAGGTTTAGGTTGGATATTAGAAAGAATTTCTTTCCAGAGAGGGTGCTCAGCCATTGGAATGGGCTGCCCAGGGAAGGGGTGGATTCTCCATCCCTGGAGGTTTTTAAGGACAGGCTGAATGTGGCATCAGTGCCATGGGCTGGGAACCACGGCGGGGTCGGATCAAGGGTTGGACTTGATGATCTGGGAGGTCCCTTCCAACCCAGCTGATTCTATGATTCTGTGATTCTATGATTTCTGTTTTACAGGCTCCAGCCCTGTCCCGGTGAGGGTGCAGAGCATGTCCCCCCAGGAGCTGGCTGCCCTGCTCTGCGGGGAAGGGGACCAGCACCTCGCCCAGCAGGACCTGCCCACAGCCACCACCTTCTACCTGGCTGCCTTCAGCTGCTGTGCCCCCACAGCAGAGCAGAGGGTGACCCGCATGGACAGCGGGCTCCGGGAGCAGCTCATAGCCACTCTGGAGACCTGGTGCCAGGGCAAGGGGCAGATCCCCAGGATCCAGAGCAAGCACCTGGCCGTGGTGTCCCTCAGTGTGGGGATAGCTGCCTTCTTCCTCTCCGCCCTGAGCCCCAACAACGTGGTGTCCTCTCTGTACGAGCTGGAGGCTCTGCTGCGGCGAGGGCGCCCGGAGGAGGTGCTGAGGAGATGTGATGTCCTGCTCCAGGCTGGCCCGGGGTGCCCCATGGAGCTGCTGCTGCTCAGGGCCCTGGCATTGGTGCTGTCGGGGTCGGGGCTCAGGGAGGGGGTGGCGGGGTACGTCCAAGCCTTCGAGCTGCACGGGGCAGAGGCGGTGGCCCACGTGTGCAGCAGGCAAGGGGAGCACCTGCCACGGGTCATCCAGGCCTTCTCCAGCTACCTCTCGACGTGCCAGGAGGAGAGCCCAGACTGCAGCTCCTCGGAGCAGTGGCTGGGCAGCTGCTGGGGCTTCCTGGCTGCGGTGGCACCGGGGGATGTCTGGGTGTGCAGGCTGCAGGCAGCTCACCTATTAAAAACAGGCAAATTCCAGGAGTGCGTGGATGTTTGTACCAAGGCCCTCGAGGGCTTCTCAGCTGGTCAGCACAGAGATGAGGCAGTTTTGGGTCTGCTCCTGGAACGGGCTGCTGCCTATTTCTCCCTGGGTGGACGGATGGAGGAAATGATGCAGGATTTAGCAGAAGCCTTTGCTGCAAACCCTGCCCAGGCCAGGAGACACTTTGAAGAGCTTTTCTCACCCTGTGACGCTGAGAAGGTTGAAGAGCAGGCTAGAACTGTCCTGGAGGGGAGGTTTGCAGCATACAGGGAGGCCGTGCGGGCTCGCACCGAGCTCAGGGGCAACCGTGGGGCTGAACTGCTCCCTCCTGTCATCCAGACCATCCAGCTCCTCCTGCACCTCTGCCCGGGGTCCCAGAGGGAGCTCAGTGTCCGTCTGGCAGAGTGCCAGCTCCTGCAGGGCCACCCCGGGGCTGCCCTGGGCATCTGTGACCAGCTCCTGGCAGCAGAGCAGAGAACTTACCACAACACCCTGCTGGCACTGCGAGGGTTCTGCTCCCTGCATGCCCAGGACCACCAGCAGGCCCTGCAGGACTTCCAGAAGGTCATTGAGCACGATTCCCCACATCCCAACAGCTGCATTAAAGCCTTGTGTGGCCGTGGGCTTGTCCGCATTGCTGGTGGCAGCTCTTACCTGACAGCCCTGGATTACATCACTGCCTGCCAGTTAAAGCTGGAGGAAACCATCTTCACCATCAAGTCCTACGTGCCATGGAACCAAAGGGGACTGCTGCTGAAAGTTCTCCAAGAGGAAGGACAGAGGATGCTCCAGAAGAAGAGGTACCCAGGGGGGCGGTTCGGTTCATTTTCAGAAAAACAAACAGCGCTGGGCAGATTCCTCACCTTGAAGGTGGCTTGTTTTGTCATTTTTTTTCCCCTCCAGAGATGCCCCTGGGGTTTTCCAGCTGGCCTGTCTCTTGGTGGAGCTGGACACTGCTGATGAGGCCTCCAGGATCCTCTGTGCTGATGCCCTGTACCAGATGGGCCGTGGAGAAGAAGCCCACAGGCTGCTCTCGCTGGCCCTCTCCAGGAACCCCCAAAGAGCTCCTGTCCTGGCCAGGCTGGCGCTGCTGCAGCTGAAGAAAGGGTTTGTGTGTGATGGAAACCAGGTAAGGAGCACCTGGAAAAGCTTCCCCTTCAGGGTCATCCCCTCCTGAACATTTGTCTGGCTTGGCACTGCCTGTCCCAGACCTCAGTGAAATTACAGATTAATCCTCGTGCTCAGTGCTTTGTGTGCATTGTCCTTTTACAAATAAACTTTTTGCTGTTAGAAACTCCAGGAACAGCAACAAGGAGAGCTGTTGACACAGTGGAGTTTGGAGCCCACGTGAGGTTTAGGTGATTCAACCTCTAGCAAAACTTTTAAGATCTAAATACAGGCCTGAGATGCACCAGAATCACAGGACTTTCTGTCTGTAGCATAGGACACACTCAGCTAAATCCAGCCCATTCCTCTCATGGCTCTTTCCAGCAGAGACTTAAAGCAGGCAGAGCATGGCTGAGCATCCTGCCCCCAGGGACAATATTGTGGGATTGGTGATTTTCCCCAGAGAAAAGAAGGCAGCAGTGCCACCCCACTGATTGTCCCAATGAAGCCCTGGAGAGCAGGGTGGGGAAAGACACAAAACCTCCAATATCAGTCTGCAGTTCTCTCCCTTTAATGCTCGTGTTTGAAACCCTGGAAGATGTTCCAGCATGTTTCATCCTCCTGCCAGGGATTGCAAAGCTGAATTCCCGGGTTCTGCCATCAGAGGGAACTATTGCATTTTTTAAAGTGCCTCATAAATGCTAACCCTAAAGAGAAAGGTTTTAGTGTAGCCACTTCACTACTCCCCGTGAAAAGTAAAATTTGGTGTAATTTGCTGCCTTTGGGAAGGCTGTTAATGAGTGACATGGCTTTATCAGAGTCCATGTGCTGCCCCTGGAAGTTGGATTCCTATCTGCAGCTTCTGCTGCAAGTTCTGCATGGGAACACACATCACCAGAAACTTCTCTTCAAAATGTTTTCATCCCACCTGCCTGTGGGAAGCCAAATGCTTTTATCTATTAATAAAATAGAAAAAGTAATAACTTCAATGGATGTGTCTGGTGCATCAGGATAGCTTTGTTCTTGTCCTGGCTTCCCTGGCTCAGATTTGAATATCCAGTACCTGCTGGTTGCTGCAGAAAACACCTTTTGATTCATTTCCATAGGAAATGTGGTAAAACCTTGCCTATGAATCTCACTGCAGTAAATGGAGGCAAAGATACCACAGGTCAGGCAAGATTCTTTTCCAGGAGGAAAACAGTTTGTGGATTTGAATCCATATTTTTCCCAGATTCCCAATAACAACACTAAAAAAAGGCTCAGCACTTCCCTGACTTTCCATTAACTCACTAGTTTTGATTTAAAGTCAAAAGGGGTCACTGGAATCCTTCTGTGCCACAGGAAGGTTCTATTTTTGGGGGCAACCCTCCTGTGGTTCATCTGTATTTATACAAACACTTCCCTGCCAGTCTGGAGCAGATGCTGCCCAAAATAAACCAGGCAGCACCAGGCATTTCCCCACAATTGTTTCCACAGCTGGAGTGGTGAGGAGAAAAGATAAGAACTGATGTTTTCTCCAACATGCATTTACAGCAGAGCCAGCTGAGGAGTTAAATATGAGATTCCTGTCCTTGGCTGGACCCTGGCTGGGAGAAGCCCCAGGGGGAGGTGGGGAAGTGCTGGGTGGGAGCAAACTGGTCTCACCAGGCAGTTTAACACAACTTCACATCTCCTCACGCAAATCTTCCTCTGCTGCCTTTCTCCCTTCCATTGTTAAGCTGCTACAGAGGGTGATCAGGACTGGAGATACCTCCTGCCTCCTGCCCATCATGGACATTTTCCAGGCTGAGGACAGGAAGCTGATGCAAACCCACTGCCATTTCCAAGCACTGGCCATCCTGGAGAGCCAACAGGAGGATGTTCACATCAAAGAGGCCATTGCCTACCTGTCCTGTGCAATTATTGCTGCAGGTAGGGCATCAAGGTACCAATGGAGATGGACTTCCAGGGGAAATCAGATCAGTGGGTGGGACAGAATGTCCAGCCAGTTCTCAGCTGCCACCTCCCCAACAAGAAGACTGGAACAGCAGGGTCATCTGCACCATGGAAAGGTGCAATAAAACAATAAATAATAAGTGAACAACCTGTGAATTCCTTGGAATGGGTTGCAAGTGTTCAGTTCAGTTCTGCAGTTCAGTTCTGAGCCAGAGAGCCCAGCCTGTGCAGTTCCAGTGCAAAGAGTGAGTGCAGCCACTCCCATGGGATCACTGTCCCAGCTTTTCCCGAGGAGGGAGCTCAGGCTGAGGCGGGAACGCTGCTGGCATGTTCCAAGTGAAACCATGTTTGTATGGAAATCTGCCTTTCACTCCGAGCAAATGTTATGACAGCAGCACTGAGGAGAAGAGAGACTGGCTCATGAAAATGGAAAAAAACCCTGTTAATTGCCTGGAGATGGTTCCATTTCACAGCCCCTGCGTTCCAGCTTATCAGCTCCCCACCTGCTAGAACAGATGCTTGTTGAGAAATGGAGATTGTCTTTATAGGAGCCAATTGGTCGAGCTCCAGAGTGATAATAACCTTTGGTACAGGAGTTTTGGAGCATATCAGGAGGGAGAAAAAGGCTCATTACTGTAACAGAATTGCTTGGAGCCTGTCTGCTGGCTCATCTCTGCAGGCAGCTGCGTTTGCTGACCTTCCCATGAAAACATATTTCCAGTGGCACTGATGATTTATCATCCAGTACTGGGATGCCACAGTTATGGATTGCAACCCTGGGCATGTTAAGATCCTTATCGAAATTGCCTTGAAAGGAAGGGGCATGTGGATGGCAGGAAGATAAATGCTCTGCAGCCAGGGAGTGGATGGACCAGGATTTTCACTGTCAGCTCTATGTGTTTATTTGGGCAGCACTTATGTGAAAGCAGAGGGGAAAAAAAAAGGCAAAAAAAAAGCTTAGTATCCCAAGTCCCAGTGCATATTAATTCTGGCAGGGAATTAGTCAGTCCCATCTGGATTACTCATTTATCCCAAACAAAGTGTACCTTCCCTGCCAGTGGTAGGGGGTTGGACTCTTTAAGGTCCCTTCCAACCCAAACTATTCTGTGATTCTGACTCCACTTCACTAAAGCAGCCAAATGGCTTTGTGCCTCCACTCTCACATCCCCACAGATCTCCTCCTTGGAGCTTTTCCTCTCATTTGTGCAGCTCCTATTCCAACCCGACACAGATTATTTTTCCCTTTCAACTCAGAAGTGATAATATGGGATAAGAATTCCACTTGCAACAAAAATAAAGGAAACTTCCACTTAAGCCCTCTCGTTGCACTTCCTCAAGTATCCTCAGGCAAAGTGGAATTTTTCTCTGGCTTCCTGTGGTGAGTGACCATGGCTGCATCCCTGTCCCCAGGTGGTGGTGCTGGGGATTGCCTCCTCAGCAGGGCTCGCTGCTACGGGCGCCTGGGGCAGATGAGAACTGCGATTTTTGACTTCAATGCCATCCTGAGGGAGGATCCCAGGAACGTGCAGGCTCTGAGCGGCCGAGGGTTCGTGTTCCTGGCTCTGAGGCAGCAGAAGGTAATTCCACCGTGCTGGTTTCCTGGGGGTTATTCTGAGGGTGTTAAACAACATCAGGGCAAGGCATCACAGAGTTTGTCATGAATTCAAGTTTCTCACAGAATGTGGGCAGTGAAAGGCTCTGGTTTGGGCTGGGTGTAAAACCAGCCCACCTGATATTACTGGTCTGTTTTCCCAAGCCTAGAGGGAGGAAAACTAAACCTTAGTCACGATTTTCAGTGATAACCCAAGGAGTTCCAAACACTTTGCAAACAGCCATCCAAACCTGCCTTCCTGCCCTTCTACCAGCTTTGCAAATGGAAAAGATGCAGGACAAGGACAGGGCAGAGCAAAGAGTTTCTGTGGGAGAGCAGGGAACTGAAAGCACCTGAGAGAACAAATGACCAATATTTAGTTGTTGCTTCCATTTCATTCCTCGGTGTTGTTTTTCCACAGGAGGCAGTGCAAGATCTGATCTCGGCCCTGAAGGTGGAGGCAGGAGCAGTGATCCCAGCAATCCTGTCCCTGAAGGGTGAGGCCCAAGAGCTGCTCACTGGGTGGCTCCTCCAGCACGGCAGGGCTGCGCTGACCCAGCTCGTGGCCACCAGAGACACCTCGAAAGCAGAAACCCTCAGGGACCTCCTGGTGATTGCAAGAGCACTGATCAAAATCCGCAGGGCTGCACAGTATCACATCTTCTACACAGATGTTCTGATTGCAAGTGGTGAGTCCCAACCCTTTGGCACAGCTGGTCGGACTCGGGGGGTGAGCAGTGAGCTGAAAGGCAGGGAATGTTCAATGGCCAAGTGTGTTCTGGGCAGCACTTCTCGAGAGCAGCCTGGAAATGTTCTGGGAAGGAATTTGAAGTCATTAACACCTTTAGGTGTGGGCTGTGCACAGGCTTCCTAAATCCTGCTTTGGGGGGTTTTCTTGGTGTCTCTCCCCCCAAGGGATGGGTTATGCAGCTTGTGCTGGTGTCACCCCACAGGGAGGTGTGAGGAGGCCCTGACCCACCTCCAGGGAGCCTTTGGCCACTGCCCCACCGAGGACTGTGCCAGGGCACGACTGGCTGTGCTGCAGCTGAAGAGGAGGGACGTGGCAGGAGCAGCTCACTCGCTCAGTGCCCTGGCCCAGAGAGATGAAAGGGAGCTGGAATTTCTCCTGAGCTTCGTGGACACCAAGCAGCAGCAGCAGCTGGCTCAGGTACAGCCCTCTTTTTGATCCACACCCAGGGATTCAGTGGGAAAAGAAATGGGAGGCAAAACCAGGCTGTGGAGATTTTTCCCTGCCTTGTCGTGAGCAGAAGTGTGGGGGAAGACCTTTATATTCACATTTGTATAACATTACTGGCCTTTGAGATTGGTTTTCTAAGCTAAAACTGTCGGGCACAGCAATGGCATATTGCTCCAGCCCACCCAAATATGTATCATCAGGCATTTTTTTTCAAATTTCAGACATTTCAAATATCAGATATTTTTTTCAAATTTCTCCCCCAAGCTCTGAGAAAGAATCTCCAGTAATAAGACAGGATAAGTCCAGATTGATGGTGAAGAGTTTTAACACTCAGTCAAGCATCTGCAATTCTGATTACCCAGAAGCTCTGTGCTCTGAGAAGCAGTTTGCTTCCTTTGATTCAATTTGGGGCTGGTGTGCGCCCTGGTGAGAACTTATATTGTTATGCTCTCTCCCAGGTTATAAAACAAACAACACGCTGACACACTTAATGCATCGAGGGGAGTACTTGGGATGGATTTTAACAAAACAGCAGGAGGATATAAGTAAACAAGTATTAATTTACCAGTCCCCAGATGTGCCCCATTACAGAGAAAAGAGCCCCTCTCTTCTGAATAATGTAAAAAGTTCAGTCTTGTGGGGGAGAGTTTGAAGGTTTCGGAGCCAATTTGCAAAATCTTCCACTTTGGAAGGCTGATAAAGGTACAGCTGAGACTGTGGCTGTGGAGGCCCTGAGGAGGTGTCTGTAAATGAAGATGCATTTTGCAGCTGAATTTCCCTTGCTGCCACATCACTCCTTCTGTGGGGAAGTCTCTCAGCTAAATCCACCCGTGCTGCTTTGTGAGGCAACACAGGAGGGATATTCTTGTGCTTCAATAAGAAAAGAAGAAAGAGAAGGGAAAAAAAAAAAAAACAAAACCAACCCCCAAACTGGTTTTTCTAAAGGTTAAACTGCACTGATGTGTCAGAACCCACTGGTGCCACGGGTGAGTGAAGCCTTTAAAATGGGAGAGGCTCTTTGTCTCTGTCTTGAAATAGAGAAATGAAAGATTTCTCTGCTAACTTGAGAGAAAAGGGGTGACGGGACTGATTTCAAAACTGGAACTAAATACCAGTGTTAGGAGTTTGAATAGAAAACATTAATCTCTTTTATATTCTGCTTTTGCTCAACTGAGTAAACATTTGAGCTCAAGCACCTGGGCCTTTTTCTATGTATTTTGTGACAATAAGTGTTTATTTTCTGGGGTGGGGAAGGAATTGGTTCATTCACCTGCCTGGTGCCTCAAAGCCCTTCCCAGCAGCACTTCCTTTTGCCTGCAAGGTTATTCCAGTTTGGGAGTGAAAGGAAGATCTCAGTGAAAGAAAAAATACATTTACAGGCAGAATTAGTGCCAAAATGATGGCCTTGCTTTGCCATGGCTCCCAGGCACACCCTGGGAGAGGCTGTTCTCTGTCACCCCCATCTCCCAGGTGAGGAGGCTGCAGCAAAGCAGAGCTGAGTGGTTCAACACCCAGCCCTCAGCCTCAGCCCTCCAGCACAGCAGCATTTCTGCCACATTGTTTTAGAGCGTTTGGAGGTTCTAGAAACGTGTCATCATCACCCTGGAGTCTGGTCTGAAGGGCTAAAAATAATCCCCCATAAGCTGAATAGGAAAGGGTGGAGGAAGGAGAGAGCTCCTTGATGTACTCAGTTTTTTTCATGAAAAACAAAGCAACGAAATTCTCCCATTTATTTATAGCCTGAGGGGTCCCACGCTAAGAAATTTGTAAACAACTGGGAGAGCCCCCTGGGAATAGGAATCTGAAAGATTTATTAAGCTGCAAAAGGTCACAGGAAGGGAGTTTGCTGCTGCTGGTGCAGCTTCAACCCTTTGGTTTCCTAAGCCAGAGGTTCCCAACTCCTCACTGGATCCTCAGAGCTGTGGACATGCCAGAGGATATCCAGACCTCCACAAAAATGGTTTCTAAAACTGTATGGTCTGTGATGGAATTAGGCCCTTAGCCCAAGGTGAAGTTGCCATTTCACATTCCTTCAGGGAATGTGCAGGTGAAGAAGGAAGGACTTGCTCCAAACTGCTCTGAAAGCATCCAACCCTCTCCCAAAGCTCAGTGTTCATCAATCCATCTTCTGGGATTTAGTGCTCAGGGACTAACCCTTGGCCATAATTCCATTTCCATTAAACTCCTCCCTCCTTTCCTTTTTGAGGAATTGGATCTTGGTCACCTGCAGCACAAGGTTAGTCACTGGGGACTGGAACCAAAAACGACCCCAAAATATGTGTAATTTCAGTCCTTTATCACTCAGTGAGGTAAAGGGATGGAAGAAAAGGACACAGAGACCTGACCAAGGGAGCCCAGTCACCAGGCTCACACAGAGCCCTTTCGGGTGGCACCAGAATTATTCCATTCTGGAAGCCAAAATCAAACATTTAGTGACAAGTTTGAATAATTTTTTCCCCCAAGTCCAGCAAGAAATGCAGAATCCTGTGGTTTGCTCACTCTGGGGACTCCCAGGGAAGTGTGAAGAAATGGAAGCAGTGGCTCAGTTAATAAATGCAATATTGTATGGGTGCAGTAACCCAAAACGCTGCTGAAACCTTCAGCATTAGGTTAGTCACCCAGCAGAACAACAAAAATTGTATTTTCTTCTGCCTTTGAGACAACAAATGCACTTTAAACACTGAAAATGACAATTTAACTACACAAACACAAGGTGTTTTGAGGAATTGCACTGTGTTCTCTGGAACAATGTGATCTAGAACTTTGGAATTTCTGGGGGAAAAAAAAAACATCTTCTGTTGCCAGCTGCAGTTCCACCTTGACCCCTTGTTAAAACCCTGCCACTGAGGAAACACTTGCATTGACTGGTTGTCTTAAATACATTTCAGAGCACAAATTAAACTTGCTGCTCTTTAAATGTATGTGCAGATATCTGAGGGGGGGGTTGGCCAGGCTGCCTCACAATTTACAGCCAGAATTGTTAAAGCCAGGGATTGACACTGACTGGGGAGAGGTCCCACTGCTATTTGCATGTGTGGAAATTGAGAGACTCTCTAATAAATATGATTATATAAAGGATTTTACATTTATATAGCAAACCAGCAAAATATACGTATATTATTATATATATTCTATGCATTATAACAAAATAACTGGGGTGGAATTCCTCACAAACCATTAGGAGTGGCTAAATTATTCCTGCTCAGACCTGCCCTGCAACACTGACCCCTCTCATCCAGAACTGTTTTCCTCAGTCCTGTTCAACAACAATCAATTCTAATCAAAGTCAACCAAAATAAAAAGGCACATAAAGGGACTGGGAGGCCTGGCCTGGCTGTCCACTGGGGCTGCTGAGACAGTGCCTGGGCTAACTGGGTTCTGGGGGGCCACAAGCATCCAAAAGGAAGTGTTAGCCCATAAAATGAGAGTGATGAAAATATTTATCCTTTGCTGTTTGGCTCAGCCTTTTGTAAGACCCCACTGCTGGTGGCAGCCTTGTTTATAACTTAAATATTCACTCTGCTGCAGCACCTTAAAAGCTTTATTTATTACCAATAAAGGGAAATAATGAGAAATCCATTTGAGGCAAATCGTTCTAATGGAGTTTTCTTTATTGACCTCCCTGCACCTAAAAATTATGTGGCTCTTTCTGCCTTCTCTGTTTTCCTGTTGTTGTTTTTCCCTTCAGACAGGGGCAGAGAATTCACTTGCACTCGAGATTAATGATTAGCAAAGACATCAGGTGGCCTTTTTATCCTCCAGCTTGGGTGAACTTCGGTAGAGACCAAAACCTTTGTTATCAGCACATGAAGATATTTGTGGGGAGGTTGGTCTGTGCAGATTTTTGTTCATCTTTCCTGAAGAACATCAACGAGTTCAGAAGAAATTCTGACAAACTTGTAGGCAAACATGCAGGAACAAAGAATCATAGAATCATAGAATCATAGAATCATAGAATCATAGAATCATAGAATCATAGAATCATAGAATCACAGAGTCAGGTGGGTTGGAAGGGACCTCTGAGATCATCAAGTCCAACCCTTGATCCAACCCCGCTGTGGTTCCCAGCCCATGGCACTGATGCCACATCCAGTCTCATCTTAAACACCTCCAGGGATGGAGAATCCACCCCCTCCCTGGGCAGCCCATTCCAATGGCTGATCACCCTCTCTGCAAAGAAATTCTTTCTAATATCCAACCTAAACCTCCCCTGGCACAGCTGAAGACCATGTCCTCTTGTCTCACTGATCATTTCCTGGGAGAAGAGACCAACCCTGACCTGGCTACACCCTCCTGTCAGGAGGGGGGGGTTCAGAAACTCCTGACATAACGGCAAATGATCCAAGAGTTTTACACCTGCAGGCAAACCCGGAGAATGGGGTTAATCCTCCAACTGGGTGCAACCACAACTTTTAAAAAACACCTAAAATTTTTGGTGTCTGTGTGCGCGACCATTCCAGCATGGATGTTTTCCTGGTTTTTTTCCACTCAGTGCCTAACCCCAAGTCCCTTTGTCCCCGCAGGTGGCTGCCCAGCAGGGCCGGGTGCTGGTGGCAGGGCAGCAGTACGAGAGGGCCCTGGGGTTCCTGTCCCTGGCCGTGGTGGCCGGAGGGTCCAGCCCGCGCTCCCTGCGCCGCAGGGCCCAGTGCCTGGGGCTGCTGGGGCAGCACCAACGGGCCCTGGCAGACATGGACACCCTGATCCGGGGGCACGGCGGGCACAGCCCGAGGACACGAGCAAAGGATCTGTGCTCCAGGGCCCTGCTGCTGCTGGCCGTGGGGCAGGAGGAGGCGGCGGTCCAGCAGTACATCCAGGCCCTGCGGCTGGACCGGCCCGCGGCACTGGGCAGCATCTCGGAGCATCCCGGCAGCCAGGCCCTGGCCAGGACCTTCCACAGGATTGCACAGCAAAACTTGGAAATGCAGCATTATGAAGAGGCCTGGGAGGTCATGGATTATGGGCTTCAGATTGATAAAACCCCCGAGCTCCAGAGGCTGAAGGCGAGGCTGAAGCGAGAGGCGTCGGGCTGCAGCATCCACTGATTTCCCTGCTCGGGGATTTTCCACTCTCTGGTTGCTGCGTGGTTTGTTTGTGAGGCTGCAGGAGCAAGGGAAAGATGAGGAGCTCACAATAAATATGCAACAGATGAGAGGATGAGAGATGTAGAAGAATGAGAGGATGAGAGAAGTAGAAAGTTTCAGGTGGTGAAGCAAAACTGACCAAGAGAGCCGTGGGGAAAAAGGGGAGTTGCAGCATTCAGGATTCTCTAAAATTATTTAAAAATTATTGTGGATTGTGTAAACTCCCCCTTGGGAAGAAAGCTTTCTTCTGGCTAAACTGAACTAATTCTAACACAGGGGTTCCAGTCCCAGTGAAGGAAATCATTCAAATGGCTTGCAGCTTATGAATAATAATCATGTATTTCCGTGACATTTGATTAGCTCTAACACATACTATTCAATTAAATGG
Organism: Neopelma chrysocephalum; assembly: GCF_003984885.1. Classification (NCBI taxonomy): domain Eukaryota; kingdom Metazoa; phylum Chordata; class Aves; order Passeriformes; family Pipridae; genus Neopelma; species Neopelma chrysocephalum. The sequence goes on along the minus strand of NW_020897842.1, from coordinate 1,190,970 downwards.
CCTTATTTTTATGGGCCAGTCAAAAAGATCAGTCAAAAATAACTTTTGTCATGTGTTTGTGAAGGACCATGTGTGTTACACCCTCTCCTGACCCACTCCTGGGTGGAAGGCTCTGCCCTTGGCAAAGTGCAGTGGATTTGCACTGATCAGCACCAATATTGGACAGTGGAGCAGCACAGATGCCAAGTAAACTGTTTTACTAGCACAGGGAACAATAAAACAATAGATAACATGAAGGATGAGACTCAACAGAGATGAGATACCCAGTCCTGGGAGTCCTGCCCTGTTATCTGGGACACACAGGCAGCCGGACTCCAGACTTCACCTGGGGCTGCCAGGTCCCGTGTCTCTGTTTGCCAGAGCAGATAATGGGGATGATCTCTCTGTAGGGGTGTTTGTCAGAGGTACTAAACACCATCCTTCACACTCCTGGGTATTCAAGCACCAAAGCTGGAGCATGAACTCCCCGGGAATGGTCCATGTGCAGCAGGAGCTGGGGCTGGAGGCAGCGGCCAAGGTGCTGCTGCTGGGGCTGCTCTCAGTGCTGCAGCTCTCCCTCATCCCTCCCCATCCACAGGGAACAGCACAGGAATCGGCCTCTGGAATGCTCAGAAGGGGTTTGTTTGCCTGCTGTCATGTGTCTGGTTTCATCACTGGCAGGTGATGCCCCCATCACAGGCTTGGGGGCACCCCAAATTTACTGCTGGTACCTCCCCTGTGCGATGGGGACCCTCAGCTCAGGAGGTTTCCCACAGAAGAAACAAGGTGGGACCCAAAACAACCACCTCCTCTGTTTGTTTTGGCTTCTCCAAGTGACTTCTCCTGATGTTTTTGGAGTGTGATAATACAACCACGGGGGAAAAACAGAAACTACCATTGAAAACAAAGATCAAAGCAGTGCTGAGAACTGCTCTCCTGCTTTGATTGGGATGAAAGGGAGAGGGAGCCTTTTCTTTTTTGTTATATTGTTCTCTCAAAGGCAACAATCCAGAGTGAAACTTCATTCAGCAGCCAAGCAATCAACCCCAGAGCACTGACATCATCTGTAACCTTCCACCTCCCATCTCATTTTCCCTCTCTGCATGTTCCTTTTCTGCCCTAAGAGCACAGCTGAGACTGGGCTTCTTTCCCTTCGAATTCAAGAAGAGTTACTTTGATTTTAATCCCAGTGACACTGATGAGTACTTTCCCCCCTGTTTGGCATCAAGATGCTATTGTTTCCACTTCTTTCAGGTTGAAGAATCTGGCTAAAAAAACCTGCAGTGATCATTTCTATAAGTTTCTGTAGTGTTATGCTGCAATTCATGGAGATTATGAGCTGCTTCCAACTGCTTTGAGACCCATCCCTCACTCTGTGCATGGTTGAATACTTAAAAAAGGGACTCTATATAATAGAGAGTCTTTAGTGCTTTAGGACATACCCTTATGGCTTGGTGCTGTAAATGTTACAAAACTGTGAAGAATTCCAATGTATTTGTATGAATCAAGGCTAATGTAATCAGGAAGAGAATATGGCCTAACAAACAGTGAAACTGGATACCTCTTTGTAATCCAGCTTGAAGCTACAGTCATCCCAAGGAAAGATTAAATACCTGTAGTTTATTCAACTCAGAGTTCTATAACGACACTAACAAATAATTCTTCTCTCTCCATGAATTTTGTTCCTTTAAAGTATCCTGCAACCTTAAAACACAGAGGACTTTGTTGTGCATCATCACCAGGTAATGAACACTGAAAGAAACCTGAAATCATGGCTCAGAATGCTCCTACACAAACAGCTACCTGCCAGCTTTGCCTCTCTGAAGTATCCAACATTCCTTTTAAGTACAGAAAAGGAAAATCAGATGTGAGAATATTTGCATCACACAGTCAGACGAGTGAAGTTTCCTGACCTCATGCTCTGCAGTCCAGCAGGCAAAGAACAGCTTAGAAATGATGGCAAAGTGTTTGGAATCAACTGTTCAACTGGAAGCTGTTCCTCGAGTTCAGACAGAGCTGAACTTTGAGCTTTTGTGACCTCAAAAGGTTTCATTTCCTCTAAAATCCTCTCGCTCCCGTTAATTTTTTTATTTCACTTGGTTATGTGCTGCCGGGTACTGAGAGAGTCTGAACAATCAGCCAACTTCTGCAACTGCCTTAAAAGCTGACACATCTCCTGGGAATTCATCTTCCTGACTTTCAGGCTGAGCCCTTGTGCTCCCCAGCCCTGGAGCTGTGGGAGTGTGGCCCTGGCTCGGGGCCATCAAACCCAGGGACATTAATGAGCTTCCCCGTGCCCGGGTGAGGACACTGCATCCACTTGCAGAGGCAGATGTTTCACTTTAATGACAGCTAATCCAAAAGCCATTTCTTTTACTATCCTTTCCCTGCAGAAGATGAACTGTGTTATCATGACACTGCTGCTGCATGGAGCTGTTTCCAATTTGCCAGGGCTGCCACCATCAATTTGATGTGTGACATGGAATTATCACTGCCAGGGTGCTCTGGCTTTGGAGCCTCGGCCATTTCAGCTGTGTTTCAGATAAACTGGTCTGTGCTGGAATCTGCTGGCTCAGTTGGCCATTTCTCAGTGGCACCTGAAGAAAAATGACTCCTTATTTAGCAGGCACAGCATCCCAGAGCTGTGGGATTCAGAAGACTCTTTCTCCTCCCGCTCCTGCTCCGTGTTCCAGGAGTGACTTTTTCTGCAGGGTGCCAAGGAATGCTGCAGACCTCACCTGTGTGTGCAACTCTGACACCCCAAGCACAGGAGCATTGGTTTATTTGCTCCCAAAAGTGCTTGGAGGGTGGAAGGCAGGCAGCTGATGTTGGTGTCTGTGGCACTCAGGAGGTGGGGACATACGAGGGCAGGGGAGGAAGGAATTGCCACCCAGATGGCAAGGTTAGAGAACATGGGCCAGTCCCAAGGTGTGGCAGCAGAGAGAGGAAAACAGCCTTGATCACAGTGATGTTATTTTTGGTTTCTCACTGAGAGAGGGACAAAGGCCAGTCCTGGCCCTCCCTGATGTCACAGCCTGGTGCCACCGACCCCGTGGGTGCCACACCTCAGTACAGGTGTGGAACCCACACGTCTGAGGCACTTGTAACTATTTCATTTTCAGTTCTCTTCCCATCCAAAGTTTATCTTGGGCACGTGATGTGTGGCCAAACCCTCCCTGAGGCTCTGGCAAGCCCACCCTGTGCTCCTGACAGCCCCTGAGGACCTGCCCTGTGTGCAGAGCAAACCCTGCCACATCAGCTGTGGCTTTAGGGTTGGCTCACCACCCAACCCAATCATTTTTGTGTCTGTGTGTTCCCTGCACAATCCCAAAAAGCCAGGAGCTGCAGAGAACAAACGAGCACAGGAATTTCCCCGGGGACTGTAAAGGAAATTAAGAGCAGTGTCTGATAATCAGTTTGTGGGGCTCGTTCTGAGCTGTGTCACAGTCGATGAGAAAATGTAGCTGCAAAGCCAGAGGGGGGTTGTAGGAGGGAGCAGGAAGCACAGGAGGATGTTAATGATCCCATTCCAGTCCTTGGTTTCCATTTTGTTGTGCCCCTCAGTTGTGCTTCCCTCTCCAGGTCAGTGCTGCAGATGCCCAGTGCCAGACACCAAACACACCTCACCCAGTGTGAGGGACAGGGACCTGCAGCCACGAGGGAGCCCCGGGTTTGGATCCAGATCAGTAGTGGATGAAATGAAAAACTGACAGGGATTAGTTTTTTCCCACTTAAAATGACCATCTCACCGAGCATCTTGATTGCTTGGAAAGCTCAGATGTCCCATTATGAGACATTCCAACCCTCGTAATACACTCACTGTGTTCTCCAGAACTCCCATTAAAATCCTAAATGATTAGGAACACCTCTGAGTGCCTGTCACGGTGTAGGGTTTGTTCTTTCACTGCAGAGTTTAACAATAGAGACAATTATACCCTGCCATTTTCTTATTTTTTGCAGCCTTGCCAACAGAATTCTTGCAATGTTGTTTCTTTTCTTCTCATGCATCATTTGTCCATTCTTGGGCAATAAAACCTGCTTACTGAAGTAAACAGGTAATTAGCCATCTACGTAAATTGCCCTGTGTCTGCACCATTAATGTGTTTGGATGTTTTAATTGATTGCATTCTCAACTGGTTTGGATGGCTTAAATGCCAGCTAATGCAATCCAATTAAGTCCACTAATAAACCTGACTGATGAACTGCAATATAATCACACATCAAGCAGAGATGTAGAGGAAAATGCCACGGAACTGACAGTTTGGAATAGGCTGTGTCACTTTGAAAGATCCAAATCACTTCTCAACAGGGGAAACTGGGAAAATCAACTCTAACTGGTGCTGGAGTTGGTCTCCAAGACCTGATCCAACACACCCTTTAAGCCAATCTCTCTCCACAGAACATTTTTCACAGAATCACAGAACAGCCCAGGTTGGAAGGGACCTCAAAAAAACCCATGAGCCAAAATCTCGTGGGAAAGAGAGCCCAGATGAGATTACCCAGATCCCTGCCCAGGTAAATCCTGTAAACCTCCAGGGCTGGGGACTCTGCCACTGCTCCAGTGATTGATTATTCTCACTGAATAAAAAAAAATAATTCTTTTTCATGTCAAGATGAAACTTCTCCCAGTGCAACTTGCACCTTTTGCCCCTTGTCTTCCCCGTGCAGCTGGAGAAGCATCAGCTTGATAATTCTCTCTGGGGAGCAGAAATGCAAAGGAAATTTTGGGTGATGTGTGGGCCTCTTGATAATATTATTCAAACAAAACTAAATGAGGCAGCAGGAAGTTAAATAAACTCATACTGGGATATGATGTGAACTTCTACCAGTGCCCCACAAGCAACTTGCTTGAAGATGGTGCAGTGTCTTTGTGTCAGCTCCGGGGGTCTCTTTCTAAGCCCAAAACAGAAGTTGGGGATTTAATGGAGAAATCTGTGTGAAATTCTCTGCTCTGTTCTGCCAGATGCCAGACAAGACATAATAGCTCCTCTGGCATCAATGCCTATTAATCTAATCTTGACTTTGATTCTCTGTGTGACTCCCTTTCATCTGTAAAATGGGGATAATGCTCTCTTTCAGACGCTTGTCAGCCCCCCTCAGCTCTGGGTACAGAGTGCTTTGAAGTTGACATTATTTGTACATTTTACAGGATTGTGACAGAGCTGCAGATTGTCCCCAGCCCCTGTCGCAGTGGGGGCTGCTGGTGAAGGTCACCCCCTGCCCTGTGCCCTCACCCACTCGTGTGTCTGGGCAGCTGCCCCTGGCACAGACCCTGGGCAGGGACCAGGGAACATCCCACACACCCACAGCTCTGCTCTGCTGACAGTGGCAGGGGTTAGGGAATAATAAAGACATTCAGACACCTTGGACAGGCAGGGCCCTGCCTCTCTGAGCCCCAGAGCCTCTGCTGTGCAAGGAACACACACATCCCTGAGCTCCCAGTGCTGCACAGAGGGAACCACACACCCCCCAACCAGTCCCTGATGGGAAACCCCAACCACAGAGGGGCACCTGGAATCCAAACCCCTCTCTGCTGGGCAGCCAGGTCCCTCCCTGCACCTCCAGACCCAGCACCCACTCCTAATCCCAACTTCCAGGAGTCATGGCCACAGACTAAAACGCAACAATATCTTTCCTGGGAAACAGGAATTCTTTCTGTCATTTTAAAGGACCTAAACAGTGCATTTAATGGAACAGCTAAAACTTCTAGGTGCTCAGTCAGTGAAAACAAAGTAAAATATCTTCATTTTGTTTGTAATCTGTCTTCCTGCACAGCAAAATAAAGCAAAAATACACCCTTTAAGTCACGGGTATATCATTGTAAAGCATTGTGTTATTAAGAACGTAATTGCAATACTCATCACTGCACTGAAAGGAGACACTGCATTCCAGAAGTCTTCCTGCCATAGATACCTGAAAAACCTCTTGGGGAGAAAAATAAAGCACATGGTGGAAAATTTGGAGGACTTTCCTAAGGATTAATTGCTGTAATAGAAGAGACTTTGCTAATGCTAATAAGCAATAAATGCTAATAAGCCAGGAAATCACCATGTCCACTTAAAGGCAGCAGGGCTTGTGCCTGATACACAACCTGTTTTCCAGTCTGGATACAAAATCAAGTGATTTCCAATATGGAAAGGGTTAATCTCCCTGAGAAGCCTCAGCATTTAATTCATTGGGCATTGGAAGCCACCTGTGTGTGAGTGAGTGTTCAAGGGAAAGAGAGGGAGATTCAGGCACAGCACTTTGCAATTCCACCACTGGTAGAGGCATCAATGCTGAGAACATGAATAAGCATTTATTTCTGGCTGCCAGAAAGCACAAACACCTCAATTCCACCCCAGAAACTCCAGGAGCCACCTGAGCTCTGCGGCTGAGAGACACCCTCCACCAGAGCAAGGTAAGACACCTTCCCCTTTTTCCTGCAAAGTGCATGAATTCAGAAACTCAGGGCAGAAATCCTGGCTTACCTTGCACACCCAACAGCACTAACATCTGCTGCTTTTTTTTGCTCTGATGATGTTCCAAAGATGCTCATCTTTAAAGGGAGGGTGAAATGAGAGTTTTGAAACATCACCTAAACTTCCAGGTTTTCCCAGTTCTAACCTGTTTCAGCTGTGCCTCCACCAGGGCTTATTTCCCCCACGCACAGCTGGGAGCCAACCAGCTCCAAGAAGATATTTCAGTGCTGGGTTTTATTTCTTTTATGCTGCTTGACAGATGACAGGGTTACACCGGCTCCCAAAGACAGACCCATTATGTCTGAGCACAATGAGTTATCCTCTGTGCTCGGCAGCCCTGCTCCAATAAATCACAGGGAACATCCAGCCATTGTCTTGGAGCCAGGCGTGGGGCTGATTTACTGGGGCTGGGCTGTTTGCTTGGGCTTTTTGTTTTAATGTCACCCCAGAGCTTCAGATTTTCTCCCGTGTTTAAGGTAAATGCACATACCAGACTCATTTAAATCTGACTATGGAATAGTGACACTGCTCTGGTTCCTGAACAAAACCAGGGGTGCTGAGAGTGAATCTGACCATGTGTTATAAATCCTGGTTCAGGTGAGTTTTCCTATTTAGATTAATTCATATAAGCAGAAGAAATACACCTTTGTGTAACCTGAACATTGAAATAGAGATCATGACAGATTAGAGCTCTTCCACACCCGTGGTTCTTTATTGTACTAAAACCAAACAAGTAAACAATAAAAGAGGTTTTGAGCAGTCTCTGAGGAGTTTCAGAGCTGCTCTCAGTCCCTCGCCTCTCACACTCACTGGTCATCTGGAACCTGCAGTTCACATGGAAGTGATTGCAGAGCTGGTTTTGCACTTCCCCTGACACAGGACTGCCTAAACCCCATTTATAGGGGACTTTTTTTGCACAGGCAAAGGGTTCAGGGCAAACTACAAGCCCTGACATGCAGAGGTGTGTGATTTCCCCTCACATCTCCGTGTGGATCAGCCTGTAAGGAGGGTAACACAGAGAGATGGAGACCTTGTTTCCATGGGAACAACACTTAAGACACATCACACTGAAGATGCTGCCACGTCCTTTGGCTGCTTTAGGACACTGAGCTGTTGGTACCTTTGATGGAGTGTTCAATCCCTGCAGGAGAAGCCCAGAGCTCTGGCTGGGAAATCACTGCCCTGCTGGGCATCCCTGGATTTCTGGGAGCATCCAGGGAGCAGCAGCCACAGGGTCAGCTGTTCCAGCTGTTCAGATGACCCAGAACATTCAATTACATCAACACTAAGACTAAAGACTGTGCAAAACCTCTGGATGGCAGGGAACTAAATGAGGTAATGTATCCTCATGGACAAATATCAGATACATATATTATAAGAATATTGGGTGATATATCCTCATAAGCACAGAGCTTTTGAGGCCCAACCTCTGATGGTAAAGCAAACATGCAGAGGAAGAAAAATGAACAGCTTTTCACAATTTTTATCTCCAGAATCAATTCCTTCTAAAGGAAGAGTTGCAGGTCAACTTGACACTGTGGAACTAAGACACAACAGCCAAATTCCTGAGCAAGGTAATATTATCCTTGACTACTATCTCCTCCCAGTGCAGTGTCCCAGGTATAGCCATGGTTATTCCAGATTCTCCAGGGGAAATATGAAAAGAAAAATATTCAAATACAGCCTCCCAGGCAAGTGAGGCACCAGCTCAGCTTTTTGCTGTCCAGGGCTGGAACACTTTGACCTTAAACTCCTCCAAGACTTGAGAATTTTTCCCAAGGAGAAAAGCATTGCATAAAACTGCAGAGCAGCTCCCTGTCTGTCTTCAGGAACCACAGTAGTTCTGTGTGCCTGGGGAAGCCTTATGGCTGAGGAAGCACCTTTTTAGTGAATATTCATATGTGGAGTCCTAAAGTTCACAGTGAACACATCCTAAAAGCAGGCAGTCATCCAGCTTGGCTGCTCCAGCCCCATCCCTCCAGGATCCAAGTGTAAAAGTCTCTGATTTGAGGCTTTTTCCAAACTGTAACTGAGAGCTCTTTACACATCCAAATTCCAGTAACAGGAGAAGCTCCTTCACAAAGTTACAAAGTAAGCAAAAAGGGAAAAATCCTTTCAAAGCAGCCCAACCCAAACAGCAAACGCCTCATTGCTTCATATGTTTTGAGTCCACACTGCTTTGGAGAAAGAGGACGTTTTCCGAGGACGTTTTCCAAGAACTGAAAACCCCCCACTGTTCCTCAATTTCTGCAAGAAAAATTCCCCAGATCAGTGTTCACCTTCTCTGTACTGCAAGAGAGATGATGCTTTTTAAGCTGCTTGGTAAAATCAGGGGCTGATGGACTGTGGAGTTGACCAGCAGGTGAGAGACCAGCACGTGAAAATTCCTGCAGGCAGTGATTCAATGGGGAATAATTCAGCTGAATGTGAGATTTAGGGAAAAGTAAATAACAAAACAACCCCATTCCACTTTGCAGCATCAAGTCTCCTTTGCCACACAGGCTACAAGGTGATGCTGAGAGTGTCAGAAACCAAACTAGGTCTGTCCCCTTGGAAGCAGGGAGCAGAACAGGGACCTTGCTGCATGCCAAGATGATGGATTGCCCTATTTCAGTGACCACACAAAGTTGCTCAGGACAATCAAAATTAATGATTCTCCAAATATGTCCTTTACAGTTGCTGCTGCTTCTTCTCACACAGAAGGGTTGTTTTTGTTTGGGTTTTTTTGTTTGGGTTGGTGGGGTTTTTTTTTACTTCCTTACAGCCCAGCAGTAGGAATAAGGCTCTTGGATTCTTGGCATCTTGACTCTGCAACTCCAAAATGGGGAAAATAATACCCTGCAGTATCTTATAGCCATAGTACAAGAATAACTACCTTAAATCTCAAAAAATAACTGCATTAAACCCTGAGACACCTGCAGTGCTGTGGGCTTCAACCAGGAGGACCCTCCCCAGAGCCACCCTAGTTACAAGGTACCAGCAAAACTGCTCAGCAGTGAGGAACACTCACATACAGAGGAAACTAGTCTTTTTTAATTGTAGAACTTTCTGCAAACAGAAATGAGGGATGATTGAAATCTTCATTAAATGCATAGTTTTGTCCCCAGGAGCGACCCTGCCTTCTGCAGCTTTTTCTCCCATATGGACACCCGGGATCTGCACGTGCCTTTCAGATCCCTGTGTTCTCATCCTCCTCCTCAGCTGGTGGGATGAGAAGAGCTGCCTTCACACTCGACAGAAGCCTGAGATAACATGACTCTGAGGAAAAAAAAAAAGGCAAATTCTCGCAGGGATTTTGAGGCAGAACCCTGACTGGGAGAGGAGACTTGGACTCCTGGCAGAAGAAACTGGTGTTCATTGTTTCCTACCCTTGGAACACTGTGTGTACATTCCCAAACCAGGGCTGCCACAAAGGAATCCCTGCTCTGCCCTCGGCACCTCCTCCCGAGCACACACGGGACTGGGAGCGCAGGTCGGGAGAGGCACAACCTGACCATTTATCCCCTGTGAACTCCGGCAGCTCGGTGACAAACCCCCCAGACACCGACCTGCTTCTGCCTCACTCCAGAGCCGGTTCTGGGGAAGAACAAAACCAACCCCCAGGGGAATCACATGCCTTCCCTGCCCTTTCATCTTTCCCAGTTGTAACCAGCCGGATTCCCCAGCAGCAGCGTAAGGGACCAGGGTGTACAAGGGACCAGCCCATAAATCCCGTTCCCAAACCCGAGCCGTTCCCACACATCACAGCCCAAAGCCGCGGCCGCTCTGCAGCCGGAGGGGTTCGGTGGGTTGCCCCCTCCCCTGTGGCACTCCAGGGATCGCAGGGATTTGCGGGAAGCCGGGGGGACTCTCGGGAGAAGCCGCAGTAGCTCCAGCCCCGCTCCGCTCCAACCCCTCCTCCCGCGGCTGCCCGGGGTTGGGATTTTTCCCATTTCCCTGGAGCCGGGAAGGGCGCAGGGCTGAGCTCCCGGCTCCGAGCATGGCTCGGGGGGCTCCGAGGGGCTGCCGGGCACAGCCTCCTGCACAGCCGGGAGCCCACGCGTGTCCCGGGAGCTTCCCACCCTCCAGACCCTCCGCCCGCGCCGGGGACCCCGCTCGGAGGCACCGGGAAGGATCCCGGGGTGGATTCCCCGGCTGGTGACGGACCTGCCCGGAGCCACGGAAGGAATTCCTCACAACAGCAGAGAGATTTCCAAAGTGGGGAGTGGAAGGCGGCAGTTTTCCCCCCTCCTTCCCCGCTCGGGAGAAAGGAGCTGCCCAACCTGGTCATGAGACTCTTCCACACTTCCCAAAGAGGCTCCTGAAGTTCTGGCGCTGCACCACTGGGAGCCCGGGGCAGCCAGTCCAGCGCAGCCCCGCCGAGGGCACACACAGCCCGGGAGATGGAGAATGAGGTTGGCAAATCTGTGGACAATCAAATGGACAAATACATGTAATAATTTGGAACTTTCCTCTCTCCCTTCGCTTTTGTTCTGCTTCCTTTTCCTCCCTGCTTTCTCCCGCTTTTACCCTCGCGCTGACTTAGCTGTGCCGTTAATTCTTTTTTTTTACCCTCCCCTTCCCGATTTAGAGTTACAATAATGGGGAAATCAGAAAGCCAAATGGATATTGTGGAAAAATCAACGAAATCTGGGAAGAAGCCCTGGAGCTTCGTGGCGCTGGGTCTGTCTGTCCTGCTGCTCCTCATGACTTGTGCCGCCGTCGCCCTGGTGATCCTCTATGCCAGCAGCAGAGGTAAGAACCTGGCAATGATTCTCCTTTTCCCTCTGCAAACAGCATACAAGTCTTTTTTTTTTTTTCCTTCGGAGATAAGTGAAAATAAAATTCCGGGGGGGACAGTGAAGTCACCTCTGGGAGGGATGTGGCTGCCTCTGCCTTGTTCCCAGCTTGTGCATAGAGATTGTGTTGGATTTTACTTAATTTTTAAATTATGTGATGTAAGATTCTGTGTTTTCAATGAATTCCATGCATTTTGTTGAATTCAGCATTGTTTTGAGAAAGATGCTGCGCTGTTTCAGGGGCAGGGTGTGTGTCTGTGTGTAAGGATTGATAGTTCCTTATTTTATAGAAGCACAGGACAAGATTCATCGTTGTCAGGATTTTTAAAGGAGCAGCTGCTTTAAAACACTTTTTAAAACAATCTCTCTAAAGGGGAGATTGCTTATTACAATGTGAAAGCTTTAAAAACAATGCCACTTTCTGCTGAGGAAAGAAGAGACTTTTTAAATATTCCACCAGGCAGTTGGATCTCTGAGTGTGATCTGGTTCAGTGACTTTAGTGCAAACATCTTTCTGTCATTGAGGACCTTATTTTGAGGTGTTCTGCCTGAATATTTCAGCTGCAGAGCACACGAACTAAAGCTGAAGTTTTTTCCCACCAGCTCACCTGCTTTAAAATCCCGTGAAGCATCAACTGACTGGGAGCAGCACTGCCCTGTGTTTGTCATTCCCATTAAACCTCTTGGATTCACATCTCTGCTAAAACACTGGAGAACAGAACTAGAGCAGGAATAGCAAACCTGGAGCAAGGCACTGCTGTGTCCTTCCCCTGTCCCTGCATCCCCTGCTGCAGGGGAACTGCATTTTCAGCACTTGTAAGGGAAACACTGCACAATTCTGGGCAAGAACTCCTGGGAAAAGCCTTTTTATTGTTCGCTCCTTTTGCTACCAGCAGTTGAATGTCAGGTGAAATCTGAGTGTTTGGTATTCGTGAAGTTCATCAGGAAGTTTGTTCTACAGGCTCAGGAGATGGGAGGAAAGAAACTCCCCAGGGAAAGGTACTAGAGGAGGAGTTTCTGTATCAAATATTGAGTTATGCAGGGTTTTGCTGCCTGAATAATTCAGGTGTTAATATTTGGTCACACATTGGTCTCACCCAAACCCACGGGGGGAGGCAGTGCTAACTATGTTTGTTTGCTGGAAAGCTTCTCTGGGAGAAAACAAGCCTAAAATGTAAATATTTTGCATTCTTGTATCGCCGGTTAAACTCTCCCTGGAGGTGTTTCCCAGATTCAGACATTCCTGGGCAGCAGGAGTGCAGGCACTGCAGAGCTGATGTGCTGCCTGTCCTGGTTCCTCCCAGCTGGACGGAGGGGGTTTGATCCAGAGCCCCTTTGTGCCTCTGCTCCCCCTGAGCACACACAGCTCATCTCCTGCTCCAGGGGACACCCCGGGGTGGGCACACCCTGGAGCAGCCACGAGCTTTAGGAAATTCCAGGTAGGAATCGAACAGCAGAAATCTCACCTTTTTAGTGGATGTCTGCGTGCCCTGTTTGGGTCCAAAGCAGGGGCAGAAAGAGCTCTTCAGGCTGTTCCTGCAGGAGAAACATTTGTCTTTTTGTCTGGAAAAGTTTTGTCCCAGTGCTCCCCTTGGCCCTGTTTTGCTGTCACCCCCGGGGCCATTCCCAAAGCTCAGCCAAGAGCCTGAAGTCTCAGACTCACCAGGGGAAAAGCACTTATGGCTCAAAGCTGTGCAACATGAATCCCACACAGCAACAGGAAAAAAAACAGTGTAGCTGAGAAGCTTTCATGTGGTAGAACCCAGAGTGTTATCCTGGGGTTGCTCTGTTTCTAATTTCACTCAAATGTCGATTTTGAGGTGAGAATGGGACACTGGATTGTTCACTAAGAGCAGGTTCAGATCTGCCACTTCATCTCTGTACATCCCTGATCATGCTGGCACTACCCAGCCTCTCACAAAGAATTCTGTTTAGCTAGTAAGTAGAAATTAAATGAGAAAATTAAATTAGAAAGATAGAAGGATTACCTGTCCTGCCTTACATTGTCTCTTTTTTTCATACAGAAAGGCATATATAGGCTTTGTGGTTCGGGAAGACTATTTCTGTTCTGCTTGCACAGAGCTCACAGAGGAGCATTGTGGTGCATGAAACAGGCCCCTGGGTACAGCAGTAATTCCTGTAGTTCTGTTAAAGCTGACTGGGATTTTTATCTCTATTCCCAGCCAACACAAACACTGGAGCTCTCACAGCAGTGCAGTTGTACAGTCCTGGAGGCAGCCTGGGGATGCTCGACATCCAGGGAAGTTTTCATGCCCAAAAAAACTCATCTAAACAAGCTAAAGGAAAATACAGGAAGAATAGGGTAATATTTGGGTGATCACAGCAAGGGAAGCAGACAGGACTGAAGTCACTGGGTTTGGACCTGAACACTCCACGCTCTCAGTCTTTCCATCACACCCACACGTTCAGCTCTGGGCCTTTCCACAGCTCCCTCCCAGCTCCCTTCCACAAATATTTACCAAACCCCAGATCTCAGCACTTGTTGGAAAGGTTACAGTCTGAAGAACATTTCAACACTTATTGTAGCTGCCACATCAAATCAGTCAGCAGCTTCTTCAGGCAACTTAGTTACCAACCACTTCCATCCTCACCCAACTGCTGGTCCCGTAATGTCTTGTTTCACTGACATTTTATTCACTTTCTGGCTTCCAAGTTCCCTCCTCAGAAGCCAGACTCACAGATATTTATTTCTGTGTGTCTGCATCCCTTCAGCTTGTCCCTACTGGCTGTTGGGAAGCTCAAGGTCACGCTCTGCTCTGTCCTCTTAGGTTATGAACAGAGAAGAATCCAACCCTTGGTCTGAGCGACACCTCGCCCTCAGGGTTTCCAAGAAACCACATTTTCCTCCTGTATTTTCTATGCTGTGAATGTGGGTTTTGCACACTTGAATAACAGATTTACACAAACCTGCTGACCAGGAGCAGTATCTGAACTGGCCACTGGCACTGTGGGAGGGGGCTGTGGCTGAGCTCTGCTCCTCTCCTGCACTGATGCCCGGATGAATGCTCGTTAATTAAAAGCAGCTACTCAGAGCAGATGGGGAATTTAAAGAAGTGGCAGCTAACACACAAGTCATGGTGATATTTGGGTGGCAAGACCCTTCTCAGTCAAGGTCAGATGGAGCTCCATGGGTGTGGAGCACTGCTGTGGGGTGACAGGGCTGCAATGGGGCAAACACTCTTTTTGAGTCTCACACCAAATCCTGGCTCAGCCCTGCCTGTAGGTGAGAAATCCTAAGGAAGGTGGAATAAAACCAAACACTTGTGTTCTGGGCTCCGTTTGAAGACCCTGACACCCAGTACAGATCACCCTCCTCGACAGAGAAAACCTGAGCTTGGCAATTGTGTTGTTTGCTGCAAAAAATCCGCTGGTTTAACAGCAAAAAGAGCAGGTTGCAGTGCCAAGAGCACTTCTGCAGAGGAGTTCTGGGGAACAGGGAAGGTGCTGGGAGGTAAAGCTCCCACATGGTGACAACTGTGGCTCTAATTGTTCCCGTGTGTGCCATCCCCAGCCATCTGTGCTCCTCCAAACGTGCTGTGGGGAAACACTAAACACAAGCTGTGAGCTCCAGAGCCCCACACAGCGATTTGCTTTGCCTTTGTTGTCTGACAGGGAGCTTCAGTCAGGCTGTGAAAAGCAACTTGTACTTAAAAAAAAAAAAAAAAGAAAATTGCCCTTCCAAAGCTGAGCTGCCAAAGGGGCCTGCAGGGCTCCACACGTCTCAGGAGTCATCCTCACCTCCTGCTGCTGGCCAGGGAATGTGACAGGGCTTGGTGGCTTCTTGTAAAGGCAAATTAAGACAATAAAATTCTCCACAGTGAGCCCAGGGGGGTCTGAAGCCTGTCCCAGCTCTGCCATCTCTCAGGTGAGCCGTTCACCTCCAAGGGAGCATCTGGAGTTGCTTCATTTCCCTCATTTTCTTCCATTTGCAGCAGTCCCACAGCCAAGGTCGTTTTGTTTGGCTCCATTAAAGCTTATTTTCCCTGATCAATTCTCTGATGATGCTGTATCAGACTGAAAGGGATGTCAGAGCAGGAGGTTCTGTGTCACTGTAACTCAACCTGTCAGCAACATCTGACCAGGGAGAAAAACACAGAGAATTACCTGTATTTGTACTGAAAAGTCGGGCTCTTGTTTCAGCAGAGGGCTCTGACAAAATGAGGTGCAGAGCAGCCTGGCTGAGGCTGCAGGAGGTGCACTTTTATGTTTGATTGCAGCTTTTTGAAGGTGCAGGTGGCAGAGGCTCAGTGGAGTGAGCAAAGACCTGACAAACCCCCTGCAAAGCCAAACAGGGCAGTGCTGGTCACCCCTCACAGGTCAGGTGGGGTCTGTGTCAGGAAAGGTACTGAGGAATAAAGGACATCATTGAGAGAAGGACAAAGGAGACACTTTCCAAGCCCCTCACCAGCTGTTCCTCCTGATCTGGTTTCGTGGCAGAGTTTCAGAGCCCTGAGTGTCCAAACCAGTCCCGGCTCCCCTGGTTACCCAGCTCAGTTACAGCTTCCCAGTCCCCAGGGCTTTGGGAAGGGGGGAACCTGAGCCTTGTTCAAAGCAGTTGGGTTCCAGAAACTGGAGTTAGATGTTGTCAGGTTATACCAAAGAGAGGAGCTTTGACTAAAAAAAAAAAAAAATATAAAAGAAAAAAGGCTTCACTTGAGTCCTGCCTGGTCCCTGAGAAACAATGAGAAGCACAGCATTCTTGTAGAACAGGTATTTCTGTCTCACCTCTGCTATTGCTCCTTTACAGAGAATTTCCCTCTGCCTTTGAAATGCTCATTTCTCTCAAAACTCTTGTATTTTTTTTCCCTTGAAAATACCCTGGGCTTTTAGGTTAGATTTTGCTAATTGTTTAATTAATAGAGAATTTAGGAAACTCAAAAAATTGTTCTTAGCTTCATCCAGCACAAAACAAACCTCAAACCCCTGACAGAAACACCCAAAAAAAAAAAGATAAACCATCTCTGTGAAGCTTCACATTTTTACCCGTATTTTGCTCATCCCATGTTGAGGTTGCCAGACCCCAACCACCAGACACAGAGTTATTCTCATGCAGATGTGCTCAGCTGGGCCCCCAGCGCAGTGGGGGCTTTTTGTGTGGCTCCCACTGATGAACTTCAAAGCCCTCTTTTCTCCCCCACTGTTTCATTTCTCTCTGAATTACTGTAATCTTGTTTGCTCTCATGTAAAGCACTTGCTTTCATTGACAGGAATTTTCTAGTAACTCTTTAGTGCAAACATCCCAGTGCAAGGATCAAAAAAGGAGTTTAAAAAGTGTCTAATCCTGTTGGAAAATACCAACTTTTGTTTTCCAGTGTGGAACCAAGTAATTGTCTGTTTAACACAAGTGGATACCGAGCTGGTCCAGTTTCACAAATTGGAAATGAAGCCATTAGAATTCATTTCCTTCTCCCAGGGCCAAGGCCACTCCTCAGTCTGGGGGGCTCAGATACCCCAGACACAAGTCTGTCACTCCTGCACTCCCCAGCACATACACACTTCAAGGAATAAAAATCATTTCTTTTTCCTAATTTGATCTTGGTGGCTTAGAGCAGTGGGAAAGCAGGAATGCAGCTCTGGGCTTTTCACCCCCTGTTTAAATCTCTTGGTCACAGTGACTTTGAAGATCATGAGGCAGCTCAGATGCTCAGAGCATCTCAACAGATTGCCTGGAAAGGGATCTCGTAGTTTGAGTTTGCATCAGAAAGTCTGTGGAGGCAGCAGGTAGGAAAAAATGGTCTCATTCTCCGTCCAGGAGAGTTAAAACTCACTGTCAATGCTGTTGTAATGCTGCTGCCAATAAATTTTCCTCATAAATCTCCAGATAAAAGATTTCTTTGCAGTTGTCATTCAATGTCCTTGGCACTGATGTTCACTGACTCCAAACCAACAGAGCTGTCACAGGCTGGGCTCTGGCAGAGTGACCTTGGTGACAATTCCCTTCCTAAACAACTAATTCCATGTCCTTTCTCACTCCTCTCCCTGCAGGAACTCGCTATGGCACCAACTCAGGCAACATCTGCACCACCCCCGGCTGTGTCACGGCAGGTAAGGGGGGCCCTGGGAGGGATTATTGCACATTTATGTGCTGGTGCTGAACCTGAATAAAAGGTAATTCAGGCTTTAAGGCTGAAGAAGTTGAAAAGGAACGAGATTTCCCCTTGGCCAAGGGGTATCATCCATAAGGAAGCAGAACAGGAATATTGCCAGTGTGGCCAAGAGGCCTCTGGCCTGAGCCACAGGGACATGGACTGGCCAACAGTCTGTGCCTTGGGATGGTAAGAATCCCTTTGGAATGAATTTTCTCTGTGAGTGCATTCTATGCATGGGGTGTTCACCTTCTTGTTTTTGGCATCTACACCTCAGGAGAGGTGACACTCCAGCAGGGATGTTCCCAATTCCCCCCTGGAGCACTGGTTTCTTAGGCAGGTACCTGAGCTGGAGCACAGGGGAGCCCTGGGCAGCACCCCCATGCCTGCAGGGCACTGTGCTCTGGGAGAGCTGTTCTGCCACTCAGGGGCTCCCAGGCATTTTTAAGCAGAAAATAGGATCCTTCAAGTCCCAACACATGGGAATGAGTCTTGCCAAGCAGCTCCTTGACAGGCTTTGGTGGTGCCAGAGATCTCTGGGCAGCCTGTGGGATTCAGCTCTCCACCTTTGGTACCCAGCTGCCAGAATAATCCAGAACATGGACCCTGCAGCTGACCCGTGCCAGGATTTCTACCAGTACGCCTGTGGGGGCTGGCTGAGCAGACATGTCATCCCAGAGACCAGCTCCAGGTACAGCATCTTCGACATCCTGAGGGACGAGCTGGAGATCATCCTGAAAGGTGGGAACGAGGCTACTCCATCCTCACACACTCTTGTCTGGTGTTATTGGCTACACGTCACTCAGAGAAATAACCCTGCAGAGAGAAGTGTGGATTGTGATTTTTTTCTCTCTGGTCCTTTAATTTCTACATGCCTTGCTACCCCCATTTTGTAGGAACATCCTGTTCCCACTAAAAATCAGCCGTAGGTGATTTGGTACTAACCTCAAAAGGAGCAGGACGAGCCTGCACATCCCTCCTCCTGACACTTTTGCCATTAATAGCTACTCTAAAGGGCTCTCCAGTCTCACAGTAATTGCAGGCTACAGAAACAAGTGCTTATCATAGCCCTGAATTCTCAGGGATGTCTGTGAAATGATCAAAGCTCTCCAGGGCACAAATCTCATGGCAATGGTTCCTTCCCCAGGTGTGCTGGAGACTTCAGATCCAGGGGACAGAGAGGCATTTCAGAAAGCTAAAATCCTTTACAGGTCGTGCATGAATGAGAGTGAGTCTCTTCTTGTTCCATTGGTTCCTGTGTTCAATATTAAGTGTTCAGAAGCACCAGTGTTCTGTTCAGTCCAGCCAATACCTGTCTAATCAGGGTGGACCTGCCTGGAGAGCTCATCTCCAGATGGGTGAAGATGCCTGGGTGCATCACTAAGGCCTGATGTGCACATTTGGGACGGGGAAAGGATGGAGGTTGGGTACCTGCCCCTGGGGTGGGAGCAAAACCTTCCCCTCAGAGTGCACAAACCTGTCCCAGTTCATCCTTCCCAAACCAGCCCAGTAAAAGGCAGCACTGGAGCCTCAGGAGTGTTTTCATTGCTTTTCTGAAGGCTGGTGCAGGGGACAGGTGGTTTCACGGTGTCTCTTATTTTGGACTGTGACAAATTCAGTTTCAGATTTAAACTGTCAGGCCCATTACCTGTTTTTCTGTGAAAACAACACAGCATTTGTCTTTCCTCTCTCAGGCCTTATAGAGCAACGAGATTCTTTGCCTCTGCTGGAGGCCTTAAGGATGGTTGGAGACTGGCCAGTGGCCTCTGCAGACTGGAATAAGACCAAAGGTAATGCTGGGCCTGAAAGGGTTCAAAGATGTGCAGTCAGAATCATTTCCTGCACTAGGGAGGCCACTGTCACTGAATTAAATCCCCCATTTTCACTTTTTCTTCATCAGCAAGACTCAGGGGGTCACACATATTTAACACACATATATATATATATAAAATTAGATCTAAACAATTTTAGCACAGCAAACTCTACAACTTCAATCAGCCCTGACACAGGTGGATAAACGGTGTTTGTTCTCCCTTTTATCCCCCAGAGCCAAGCTGGAGCATGGAAGAAAAACTGTCCATAATGAACTCCAGGTTTAACAAACGTGTCCTCATCGACATGTTCGTGTGGAACGACGACCGGGACTCCAGCAGGCACATCATCTACGTGAGCCAACAATTACAGGGCATTATTTATATCCCAGAATCACACTGGAGAGTTGTTCACACTGCAGTGACAGACCTGTCTCAAAGACATATTGGGAAAGGGTTTATGGCAGCTTTTTTTTTTTTTTTTTTAGTAAAAGAAATAAAAATCAATGGAACTTCGCTGATTTACAGCGTTTAAGGGCTGTAAATCCTTGTGACTTACAAAATGATAGTGAGGTTTAACATACAGCAGGAAACCATGGGTCTAAAATATGTAAATAATGTTTCAGAGTTTGCTCATGCAGCAAGTCCAGCCCTCAAGTCAAGTAACTCAGAAAAGTTGCCCAAATCTATTCTTGGATCTCAATGGTGACTGAAAGATTTTGCTCAGTAACTCACACTAAGATCCATTCTGTCCTTACCCAAAAATCCAGAGACCAAAGTTGTGCCTTCCATCTCCCCCCAGTCCTTGGAGAGCTGAAGTTCTCTGGCTGTTTGGCTGCAGTGTCATTCCAGCACTGGAAGGATGGAACAGCATTTTCATGTTGCCGCTCAAGGATTCCTTTGGACAACCCCAGTTCCTGTTCATCACTAACCAGAGAAATGTGTTTTCCTCCAGATTGACCAGCCAAGCTTGGGAATGCCATCCAGGGATTACTACTTCAATGGGGGCAACTATCAAAGGGTGAGTGTTCCTTGTAATTTATTTACCATGTGCCACTAAAACAACTTTATTACTTATCCTTGTGCTTTGGAAAACTCAAATATATGAATCTTCAGGGCATGTAACAGTCAGAGTTAGACTGTGACATTCATTGCTACATTTTTTCCTAATTATGCCAAAATTTCGTAACATTTACAAAAGGACTGAACAACTGTATAAATATCAAGCCTCCCCAGAATTGGCCAACCATAAAGAATGTCATGGAAAAATAAAATCATTAAACAGTCTCTAATTCTGAAGGACAGGTTCACATTTTCAGTGCAGGTTGTCTTGGATTCCCTTCTGTCTTCCTCTAAATCCACTGATACTCAGCTGGTAAGAATCTGCTGCCACCTACTCTCCCCTTTCCCCAGAATTACAGGAAAATTGTGAGAGATGATTTTCTAGCTGTTTTTCTCTGCCAATGCTCGGGGCAAAAGCACTGATTGGGCAAAAACACTGTTTCTGTAAATACACAGAAAGCTGTTGCAAACAGAGCCAGATAATTTATCTGTTTCCAAGATGAAAATTCTGCTTTAGTACATTGTATTTCCCTCAATTATGTCATGCTAACAAAGAGTATTTGCAGCCCAACATCAAACCAATTTTCCTAACAAGAATGGAAGGGAAAACAGAGGGACAACAATCAGCATTTGAGACTCTTTTGTCTCGTGGTTGTAAGGGCAGATGAAAACATCAGTGGGAAGAGTTTGCTTCTTACTTCGGTGTATTTAACTATATTCTCATACATAATATAGCTTAAATACAGCCCTATGAGGTTTGTACAAGATTGTTTCTGCACCTTCTGGGCACCTTTACAAGCTGCCAACTCCTGATCCAGAACAACCTCCTGGCAGCTGTGCTGGGCTGAACCAGGAGTCTGTGCTGCAAGTGTCACCTGGACAGAGCAGTCACAGCAGGAAAGAGGGATATTGATGCTCTGGTGCAGGAAGGTCAGACATAGATTGACTTGTAGGAGATAGAAAATCAGGTACAGTGCAGAGACCATCCCAAATTAGCAAAAGAAAACCATCTCTGCTCGATACAGCTTTAATTTGAAGCCATAAACCAGCGTGGGCAAGGCTGTGTCTTTAATCCTAATGACTAAGGAGGAGACACAACCCCTTTTTATTTGCTATTTACCAGCTCGCTGCCCCCAGACAATGACCCAACTCTGATGACCCAAACTCCCCCTGTGCTTAGTCCAGCATCCTTTGGCAAAGCTCCTCCTGAGGCCTGGGGGAGTCTGGCCTGATTAAGGGCTCAGCCTAAAACCACAAATCATCGTCCTGTAAGTGCCCAGACACAACTTCACAACAGTTACTGTGTTTATCTGGTTTCCAAGGTCTGTGGAGGAATAAAAGTGTGCAAGAAGAACAGGTAACTTTAAGTTTTCCTGCATCAGGGATCAGTACTCCTTCAGCAGCCAAATATCTTTTCAAAGCCCTTTCTGGGGCATGAATCAGCCAGAACCTCCCACCAAAAATAAAGCAAAGGTATCACTGGAACAGAGCTTTTGTCTCAGACAGTGAAACCAGAGTTGAGAAGATTTATGGTATTGCTTTCAGAGGACTCAAACCTTCCACATTTACTCTGGGATTTTGGCTGGTGGGGATCACTGTTCCCATAGAGTAACTCAAATCATGGAGCATTCTTAGCAATTCTAACTCAGAGAGCCAGAGCTGCATTGCACAGGGAAGCAGGAAATGTGTTTTGAGGCTGGTAACTGCCCTGCAGGGTATTCCAGGCTGAACTGAGCTCCAAGGTGTGGCAGTGGTATCTACTATAGGAGAAAAAAACCCCTCAATAGTGTCCACACCCCCTGTTCCCTGTGTGCAGGTGAGAGAGGCTTACCTGCAGTTCATGATCACCGTGGCCAAAATGATCCGGGAGGACCAGAACGTGTCCAGAGACGACTCCTTTGTCCAAGAGGAGATGACAAAGGTGATGGAGCTGGAAACAGAGATTGCAAATGTGAGTACAGAGATGAGATCCAGAGCTCAGAATGCTGGGGGGTGAGGGAGGAGGGTCTCTTGCTGTTTGTGCAGCAGTTTTCAACACAGCACGAAACCCACGGCCCAGAAAACAGGGGGAAGAAGATATTTTTGTGCCATGAACAGCCCAGAAATCAGTGTCTCTGTGTCTATAACTGTCTGCTGAGTACACTGCTGTGCTGCTCCAGTCCTAGCTGTGTTTATATTTGGAACTCTTCTAAAGCAGCATAACCCATCTTCTGCTAAACACACACTGTGAGAACACCAGGGCTCGCTCCCTTCCATCCTTAGAGATCTACAGCCCCCTAAAAATCTCCCAGAGCTTGCTCTGCCATTCTGGAGGACAGAGGGAACTACTTGGCTCAGCATGTCACTAAAATATTATTGAATAGCAGGGACCAGAGTTCCTGCACTGAAATTTAGGAAGCAGCACTGGACACCAACAAATGAGCTTCTTTTCTCCCCAGAAAAATGGTTTATTTGCATGTTATTGGAGTGTGTATTTGTGCACGTGAATGTGATTTCAGCCACTGATATTTCTGCCAGTTGATTCCAGTAATAACCTTGTGAATGTCTTCAGGCAACGACCCCAGCAGAGGAGAGGCACGATGTGACCTTGTTGTACAACAAAATGACCTTAACGGAGCTACAGGAAAAGTTTGCATTGAATGTAAGTGCTTAATGAGCAGTTTGATACTTTCAGTCTCTTAATTCCAATGGAAGTGGCTTTGTGAATTTGTCAATGACTCAACAAAGAGGTATAAAATCAACCCCATTCTTAATCTTGTCTTCAGAGTCTCTTAAAAAGTTTCTTTCTGCTGAACAACACTACGGCTACATTCAAGGCCATAAAACTGTAGAAAGTCCAGTTACTAAGGCACTTAAACACCCACCATTGGCATGTCTCTCTGTCTGCCTAGGAATTTAACTGGACCTTCTTCATCCAAGGTGTCATGTCTTCAGTAAGTGTCCAGGTTGACCCAGAGGAGGAGGTGGTTGTCTATGGCATGCCCTACCTGCAAGAGCTCAAGGCAATCATCTCCAAGTACTCAGCAAGGTAAAAAACTGGGGAATGTGCCATCAAAACTCACAGAAATATTGTGGAAATGTCAATCATTGGACCCCCTTTCTAGTTCTGCCAGAGCTCCTCCGAGGAAAATGACAGCCCTGTAAAATATGGGAAATGTCTTTGAAGGACTTGGAGCCTCAGAGCACTTCAGCAGCAAGTGTCTCACCTGCTGCTTGCTTAGAAAAGGTTAAATGGGAAGCAAAAAGTACATCACAGGCTTAGGTCTTGTTACATTCTAGAAGGAAAACCAATAGGAAGTGAATCCCTGAGCACACAGGACAGTCCAGTCCTGGGGCTGGACAACCCCAGTGAAATGAGGACAGTCCCCTGCAGATGCCGTGAAACCCAGGACTGGCAGCAATCATTTGCTTCCTTATCTCCATCCAAAACTGAGATCCCTCTCTGGCTGGCTGCACTGGTGTTGGTTTTTGCAGGGGATTAAGCTCAGCTCTGCTTTCCCACACAGCACCATCCAGAACTACCTCATCTGGCGGCTGGTGATCGACCGCGTCAGCAGCCTCAGCCGCCGCTTCAAGGACGCCCGGGCCAGCTACAGGAAGGTATTTCCTCCCTGCCTGGACAGCTGGGCTGCAGGAGAGCCCAACAGCTCCAGAGCAAGTCCTTGTCCACACAACCATGGCAGGGGGGTGGAGCTAGACGAGCTCTGAGGTCCCTTCCAACCCAAACCATCCCGCGATTCTGTGGTAAAGTCACGCAATCCCCAAACAAACCCCGGGGCGGCAATGGGAACCTTTGCCTTGGGCTAAGCTGCTGGTTAGGGGAGGATCTGGAGGTGCCCAGGCAGGGCCAAAGCTGTGCTTGGTGCTGCAGGCTCTGTACGGGACGACGCTGGAGGAGGCGCGGTGGAGGGAGTGCGTGAGTTACGTCAACAACAACATGGAGAACGCGGTGGGAGCGATGTATGTCCGGGAGACTTTTGCTGGTGAGAGCAAGAGGATGGTATGTAGTTTACCCTTCATACTACTGTACCTCCACCGTGCCCACAGAGCCCATCCCCTCCTGGCTGAGCCCCCCAAAATGTTTTGCCCAAAATGTTCCACCAAGAGTTGGAAGGAAGGAGAGCTCGGTTGTGATGCTCTTTGGAATGCTGAGCACCGTGGTTTAGAGCAGAGAATCTGGGGACACCAGGCTTCAGCAGGAAGCTTTTCACCCCTCCTTAGCCCTGCCTGGGGAGATGTAAATCATGTAAGTGATTCGTGTCTCACTGGTTCTCTTTTAGGTGCGAGATTTAATAGAGAAGATCCGCGAAGTGTTTGTGGAGACCTTGGATGAGTTACAGTGGATGGACGAGGCATCCAAGGAGAAAGCCAGGGAGAAGGTCAGAGATAACAGGGAACTTCAGGATTCCCTTATGAATATGAAATGTCTGGAATTTTGTAGTATCTCTATTTCCATTTCCTCTACAAAATGGAGGAAAATACTTCAATGTTCATTATTCCATTATCTTGTCACATTGTCCTTTCCTTTTAATCCTTTGTTAGCCCCACATCAACTGGAATGGCAATTGGATACAATGCAATCCCCCAGGGAAAACATTTCATTGTCCTTAGGACCGTCAGCACCATTCCAATAGCAAGGGGAAAAAAAAAGACAACTAAACTATTCTATTCAATAAAGTACTGAAACTTCATAGAAAACCCACCACACAGCAACAAAACCCACAATTTAGAGGAAACACTAAATTCTTTTCTTCTAGGCCATGGCAATCAAAGAACAAATTGGCTATCCAGATTACATTTTGGAAGATCAGAATGACAAATTGGATCAGGAATATGCCAATGTAAGTATTCTGTGCACACCTCAAGATAAAAGCCTGCACTTATTTTCTTGCCACTTGGAATTCTTACACCTGTACAACTGTCCTTTCCAAGGACATTAAAAAGAACATGTTAATAAATGAATGCATGCAGGGAGCCAACTTTTGGTTGATACCATGTAATCAAAAAACATCTTACAGAGGATACATCCAGTGGTATGAGTCCCTCTTTCTGCACAGCTTACTAATACACCTGGAGCTCTCTTTCTTTAGTTAAACTTCAGTGAGCAGAATTACTTTGAAAACATCCTGGAAAACCTGCGAGCTGGAGCCCAGAAGAGCTTGAAAAAACTTCGGGAGAGAGTTGACCAAGATATGTGAGTTCCCAGCCAGCATTTTACAGCCTCAGTCCAAGTTCTGGGTTAGTGGGGAGGGTGTGTAAGTCGTGCTGTGGGCAGCTGAGAGTGCTGGGGGCTGAGGCAGTCAGGGAATTAAGCAGGTACTTCACTGACTCTGGCAGCAGCAACCCATCCATTCCCTTGGAATCTCCAGTCCTTCCTCAAGAGGTTTCACATTCAGAAATGGCATTGAAACTATTTCACACGAGAGCAGTGCCAGACCTTTCTGACAGCCCAGCAAGGAGGGGAAACAGTGTCATGGAAATTCTCCATCCCAGACAGTGTCAGGAAGAGGGGTACCAATCACCACATTCCACATCAGTGTGGCTGCTCAGCATTCGAGGGGAAAAGCATCTCTCCCTTTACCTGGGAATTATTTTGGATGAGAGGTGCCCCTAAACAGGCCACCAGGTATTTCCTGGTATCAGGATTTCTTTCCAGCTGTGCTCAATGCACCCTTCTTCCCTACATTAATCATTTCCTTATACAATTTCCTTAGAGCAAATTATATTTCTTTATATATCCTTATGTATACTCTTTATAAATATATATATATATACATAAAATCCTTACAAGGATTATATATCCATATAATATATTTCCATATATATATATTATAATCCTTACAAGGATTATATATCCATATATATATATAATGCTTGTAGGGATTATACATCTATAAATATATTCCTTATATTATATATATTTTATATATACATATATAATCCTTATAAGGATTATTTCCTTACCATCCTTTCCTATACACCCTGCACTTTTTTAACAATAATTAAAGTAAAAAAATGACTAAAAAAATTCTAAAAAATCACTACTCACTGTGTGCAACGTTTGTTTTCAGATGGATAATCGGAGCTGCAGTGGTCAATGCGTTCTATTCCCCCAACAGGAACCAGATTGGTAGGTTTAAACAGCTTTAAACTGCTGCATGGAACTAATTCAGCATTTTTAGGCCCACAGCAGTGCAGCTCTGCATCCAGAGGCAAAGCTGGGCAGAGCCCTCAGCTGGCACATCAGCTGGGTGGGTTTTTGCAGAGCTGTGGGCACGACTGGCATCGAGTGCCCTTGGTGTCTGTAGGAATCCCTCCTGGGCATGTGTTACACCCCAGCTGTTGTTGGTACCAGCAGATGATTTCTAACGTTTCCTTAACCCGAATAAAGCAATAACACATCCATCAGTTCCCCTATAAAATGGCTCTTGCACACAAACTGTGCCTGTCTCCAAAAGGCAGCTCCTAAACATTCTGTTCTTGACTCACTGCAGCAAACATTATGCACCAAATTAGGCTAAACTTAATGCAAATGATGCTTGGGCCTCATCAGGGAGATACTGTAGCTGCAGATGTGCCAAATTAAACCTTTATTAACTTGTCATTTCCCATTTATCAAGAGAGAAACAATTTCACAGGAGGCATGAGCTTGTTTCTAATCGTTTTATATTTTGTGTTCCTTCCTGACCCTCACACCAAGCAAACAAGCTGCCTGCCAAGGATGCAAAAATAAAGCCACCTTATGGCATCTCCCCCTCTCTCTCCCTCCGTGCAGTTTTTCCTGCTGGGATCCTCCAGCCCCCCTTCTTCAGCAAACACCAGCCCCAGGCCCTGAACTTCGGGGGCATCGGGATGGTCATTGGACACGAGATCACCCACGGCTTCGATGACAACGGTGAGGAGAGACCTGGGAAACGGGATTATTGCAGCTGAAACTCCTTGGGAAATGGGATTATTTCAGCTAAAAACTCCTTCCCCTGTGGGGAATGACAGCGACAGGCTGCTGGGACTGCAGGTCCCTGCACACACGGTCACATCCCTGCCTGGGAGCAGTTCAGGAACACCCCAGGGATGGCTCTGCAGGGAATGTTCCATGGGCAAAGCAGGGCACGCAGGAAACGAGCAGGTGTCAAAGATAAATTCAGGCAATGGCAATTCTCAGGAAAAACTGTTACTTTTACGGCATCATCAGGTCAGAAACACAAAGCAAGCAGATACACAGGCTCCCAGAGTACAGTGAAATCAGGGAATGACGTTCTTGGGACAGAGGAGTTTTCAGTAGTGTCTTGAAATCCCGGGAGATTTTGTTTTTCAACACGAATGCTTGAAATAAATTGACTTTATTATCTTTCTTGAGTGCCACATAAAAATGTTTGGGCAGAAACTCACTTCTGACTCCATAAGTCAGTGGTTTTTTTACACATGGGTTTTCTTGAAGTTGGTTTTTTGTGGTAGTTAATCTTGTGCAGATGACACATAAACACACAACACAGCCTCAGAATTCGAGTTCTAGAGCAGAGAAAACCCTTGCTCTAGACAGAGTGTTGAGAACACAAACCACAGAACTGCAATTCCAGCTTTTAGTTCTCCATGAACCTCAGTTATGTCACGTGGACACACAGAACGAGCACCTCAGTTACCCCAAAGGTGGGGGGAGTTTTGTTCCATGATGAATAATCCAGCTGGAAATAAAACCAGGCCTTCGTGGTATGGCTGAAGTCAGGGCTGCTGATTGAGCAGGAAATCATGGAATAACAGAGATCACGGCTGATCTTGTCCATTCCCTCGTGACAAAGGGGATCAGCTGTGCCACAAACATTCCTGAGCATCCAAACCAAAGGAGGAAGGAGGGAGGGCACAGCTCTGACATCCCAGGTGCTGCCCTGGAGGAACAGCGGCTTCAACACACTCTCACCGAAAAATTTGCTTTTTAACTTGGATTTCCCTGCAGGAAGGAATTTTGATAAAGATGGGAACATGCTGGACTGGTGGAGCAACTTCTCAGCACTGCACTTCAAGGAGCAGTCCCTGTGCATGGTGCACCAGTACGGGAACTACACCTGGGAGCTGGCGGGGGGGCAGAACGTGAGTAACACCCACCCCCCCTCCACAGGGCTGGGAACAGGGAATCCCTGCAGAGCACACCCCCAAAAAACTACAGCTGGCTGTTCTGGGAACAAGGCACAACAGCAGCCCAGCAAGCCCAGGCTCTGTGTGCAGGGAGGTTCTGCCCAGCACCAGCCCAGCTCCTGTTCATGGTACATTCATACAGATGGTCTCTAATCTACAGCTTTTTCCCTGTGATTTTTAAATTTTTTATTCTCTCCTTTCTTGCCCCAGCACAAAGCCATTGCTTATCCGTGTTGTACGACTGTGCTTCAGCCTGTGGTTCTTAGAGTTGCTGATTTTACTGGCTATGGAGTAAATAAATGATTGTTTTTCACAGGTCAGTGGCATCAGCACGTTGGGAGAAAACATTGCAGATAACGGAGGAGTCCGACAGGCCTACAAGGTAACTCAAACACACTGTGAGTTAACCTTACTGGGACCCAGCAGTGGGGTTACCCAATCTGTCCTGAAAAAAAAATGACACTTAGGTTATTACCACATGCAAAAAGCTAAAGCCTCAATTATAAGCTTCTGTCCCCGTGGATCCAATCAGAGTAGGATCTGCCATACCTGGACCCAGGAGCAGCCCAAAGGTGGAGCTCCAGGGTGAGCAGGGGATGTTCTCCCCTACAAATAACCCTTACTTTTTTATCTCTGGTGTTTTGAGTATGGCACCAGTTAAGGGTGTTCATAGCCCATCCTGGATTTTCAGGAATCTTAACTGACATTTCTGACCCTGAGGGACAACATTCCAATTAATGACTTTGTTAGAACTGTTTCAAAAGCCATTACAGGT
Organism: Neopelma chrysocephalum; assembly: GCF_003984885.1. NCBI lineage: Eukaryota > Metazoa > Chordata > Aves > Passeriformes > Pipridae > Neopelma > Neopelma chrysocephalum. The sequence continues at coordinate 1,161,867 of NW_020897842.1, read as the reverse complement.
GTGCAGGAGCAGAGTGGGATGACACAAACTGCCTGCTTACAGAATCCTGGGATGTTCTGTGGTGCTGGATCTATTTTTACCCTCAGCTCTCCCTTTTGTTTCATGTGCTTTGGGACTATCTCAGGCTGCAGAAACAGAACACTGGGAATTAACCAGCGTGAGGACACATTAACTTGTCTCCATCATGTCAATACAGCTAAAAAAAGCAAATTGGCCAATTAATGTGTAACAATAAGAGGTAATGGATTTAACATTGAGCAAGGTTTTATGAGCAGTTACCTGAAGAGAGAAAAATCATCACTAGAGCCGTGGAGGAGACTTAACACTTTATTTCCAGATACAAATTCCTGTGGAAAGAATCAGTGAAGTCAACGGAGCTTATGCTGACAGCTTTGTCATAAAATTCTCTGTACTATTTGTATCAGAGAGAGAAAACCCACAGAAGTACGGAAGGGAAACATGTTGGGTTCACTCATATTGTGGCTAAAGCCTCCCACCCCAATAAAACATTCAATATCCCCCTCCTGCTGCTCCTCTCAGTTGGATTTATGATCATTTCCAGGCCTATTTGAAGTGGCTGGAACGGGAAGGGAAGGAACCAAAGCTTCCTGGACTGAACCTGTCCCACAAACAGCTTTTCTTCCTCAATTTTGCCCAGGTAAGAACAGTCAGGGTGGTGCCCCAGGCTCTCAGACTTCAGTTCATGTGAGGAAGGAAACACCCGGTGAAACCACCTGCTGATAGATTGATCCCAAAGCATCAGATCTTGATCCAAGACCTTGTAAAACAAAAATTAATTAGTAAATACTTATATCTATTCTACCTCTCTATAAAACATACTCCAGTGATATCATAACAAACTGGGATGGCTCTTGGGAAAACTTTGAAAACCAGTGAGAATGTTCCCAAAATGAACTCCCTGAAACCCTGACCCACTGATTATTAATGCTCCCTGTCCAGGTTTGGTGTGGCTCCTACAGACCAGAATATGCCAGCCAGTCCATAAAGACAGACGTGCACAGCCCTCTGAAGTACAGGTGGGTACTTACTGACCCAGAACTCGCTTCATTCACCCCCTTGCACCAAGACAACCCAGAAGGAGAGTTTTATAACACAGCAGATAAATCCAGACTAGCTTTCAGGATTTCTGCCATGGCTGGAGAGCACATGCACTGGGCCTTCATGTTAATAAGTGTCTTCCCTTTGTTTAGGGTGATGGGATCCTTGCAGAACTTTGAAGCCTTCTCCGAGGTGTTCCACTGTAAGAAGGGCACAGCCATGCACCCCGCGGGGAAATGCCGGGTGTGGTAACCCAGGGACACGGGGGGTGACCCGCTCCGGTGCCACCACACACGGCTCCTGGCAGGGACGTGCCTGGTGTTCTCCTGCTCAGCCCCAGCCAGGGCTGAGGGGGCAGCTGCTGGAGTGGGAATCACAGCCCCAAGGCACTGAGCTGTCCCAGTGCCCCCGGGCAGCACACGGGGATCGCAGGGAGCCGGGGCTGGGCCAGAGCCCACGGGGTGTTCCCGGCCAGAGCGACTGTTTCCAACGACATCCCGACTGTTATCAAGACATCAGGGTTACAAGGACTAATTCTTAAGCGAAACAAAACCAACAAACAGCCACGAGTCTATTTTTCAGAAAGGAACAATAATTTTAATACGCCAGCTCCACCTTCTGAGGCTCAGCAAACCTGTCTGAGGTGTTTCACTGATCCGTTCCCAGTGTTCTGATCCACTTTCTGGTGCATTCTTCCCCAAATCAGGTTAGAGCTGCTGTAAACTCTGCTGTGTGTCCCCCTGCACTTTGCTTTGCTGTCAGAGATCGCTATTTGTCGTGACATGTCACGCAGTGAGCCCCGTGTCGAGATGCCTGCTGCACTCTCCTCCTGCACTTGAGTTCCTCTGCTCCAAAGAACAACCTTCAAGTGACATATCACTAGAATTATCACATTTTAGAAGTACAAATTCTGTCTTCATGGTTAAATTACAGGGTCCCACCCTTCAGAGATATATTTAAAATGATGCTTATTCTTGTAGAAAGTGTATAAAATACTTTTTGCCAAATAGCAAAACATGTATCCATGGAAACAATTAAGCTGGTTTTAATCCTGTGCCTTTTCGTTTTGCCATAGGCTATTTTTCAGTATTTACACTTGAAAATGTAACATGCATTAATTTTTAATAAAATTTAAAAGAAAAAAAATCACAGTGGCCAATTCAGCAAGGATTTCCCTATGGAGAGGGTTGGATGGCTTTCCTTGGTAAACATCCTACCATAATGAGAATATTTTAAACTTTCAGCTCTTCATAGTGAATTTTAAATAATCTTTCAGCAAATGCTTTTCTTTCTAGCACAGAAATCCCTGGAAAGCAAGACAGTAACTGCTTGTGTGAAGTCATGGTGGGATTCCTGGGGTGTCCTGTGCAGGGCCACGGGTTGGACATGGTGATCCTTTGGGTCCCTTCCAGCTCAGGATATTCCATGTTTCCAATGCTTACAAAGTGCTAAATCACACTATTCCTTTGCTTCCCAGATCTCAGCACCCCACTGGCAAAAGGTTTGATCCTGTAAAGTCAGGTTGGCACAGAATCCCCCCCCCAAAAGTCCAAGTTGTTGTGCTTTGTCACCGTGTTCATGGGCCAGGTTTGGCCTTGGGAATTGCCTTCTTCACATTTGGTCACTCAAGTCTCAGCAGAGGGACTGAGAAACTGCCCAACCCCAGACTGGGAAGGGGTCACTGCCCTCCCGAGGGAACTGGGGTGAGGGACAGCAGTGTGTGTGTGCCAGGCACAGGAAGGGGCTCAGAGCCCTGGGGGCTCGGGGGCAGGAGGTCACAGGGCCAGTGTCCTGACTCTGCAGAATCATTTGGCTCTGGACACAGGCCACTGGGGTTCTGGCACATCACCTGGTAAAGGGATAATTAACATGTGCCTGGGAGGGTTTATTCCAACTGATCATCACAGCACACGGAAGTTTCTTCGTTTTTTCATCTGAGTTTATCCCACCTCCCACCCGCAGAAGGCTCTTCCCAGCTGTCACTTTGTGTCAGCGCCAAGTGCACAGAACTCCAACCTCCCTTTACAGCCCCAACCTTCCTTTACAGCCCCAGCCTCCCTTTACAGCCCCAGCCTCCCCTCACAGCCCCCCTCCTCCGCTGTTGTAGCCCCTCTGCACTCCCGCTCCCCTCCCCATCACAGCTCCACCTCCCAGCAGCCGCTGATAACCTCGGTGAACCAGGACTCCAAATGCCCAGGAAAGGGCACTGAACTACTCTTGACCACCGCGTTACTTTTCCACAGTCATAAAACACTTCAGCCTAGTGGGAAATCCTGTACCCAGAGGTGTTTCGCTGCATTTTAGACTTGTGGGCAATTAAGCATCAGAGAAGCTTTACTACGTCCTTAGGAAAATAAGGACGACCCTGGTGGTTTCCAGAATGAGGAACATCAAGCCTTTCCTTCTCCCATGCTGCCACCTGGTGACAAACCCGGCTTCCAAAACGCACCAAAAGACGCGTCCAAGAGGAGCAGTTTTTTTCAGGCTCTGTGGAACACACTCTTGGTGCAGACATTAAACACCCTGCTATGGCAGCACCCAAATATTTCATTTCTAGCTGGTAGATGGGTGGCCCTGGTTGGTGCTGAGCTGGCTGTGCAGAGCTCGCAGCTCACCTACAGCAGCTTCTACCTGCAAGTGAAGTCACTGAAAGTCACGTAATTATGGGGCTGGAGGACAGATATTTCTTTGCAAAAACATCTTTGGAGCAATTGCTGCCTCAACACTAATAAATCCCTCCTCCTAATGACAAACTTACTGAACAACAGTAATACTGAACTCCTTTCCCTCCTCAAGATCTTCACCTGTTTTCACAGCTGTTTATTTACCTCAGTAAATTTATTATCACTTTATTAATAAATTTATTATCAGCTGATTCACCTCAGTAAAACAGTAACATCAAACACCTCAGGATCCAGAGGGTTCCAACAGAACAATTCAAAAATGACAGAGCCTGTAAAAGCCACAGGTCACAGAGGTGCAGGTGCAGCAGCAGGATGACAAAGAGGGCCTTCAGCAACAAGATAAGTCATTAGACAATAAAAAAAAACCTAAAACACAACTTAGCAGAAGGTTGGTTTTAGCACAGAGATGGCTGAAGGTGCCCTGTCATTGTTCTCTGAACTTTCTCCACCTGGGGATGTGGTTTTATCTCGAAAGTTTGCTCAAAAAGCTCTTTTTATTTACAGTGGACCCTTCATGCAGGGGTGTTGCAGAGAGACAAGAAGGAGTTAACAATTACCAGTTTCTACAGTTGGAAATGTTGGAAAATATCCAATGTTAATGAAACATTAACCAGCTACTAAAGAACTTACCAAAGAGAAAAAAAGGTCAGGAAAAAAATTTGTACTTGCGCAGTTCCTCTCTTTACTGATCATTATGACACAGTCTAACCAGCCACAAACCAGCAAACACAAAACCAGTGGTGAATTTGCTGGGTGCTCCTGGAGTTTTCAGAAGGAAATGTCAGAACTGTCTTCTTGACTTCTCTCTTATTTGACCACCAAAAGTAAAACCAATTCTCAGCAGACAGGAAAGAATTTCTAACCTGACTTTGCCTTCACAAAGTTCCAGAAAAAAAAATGTTTTGTGCTTGGTTGTTTTTAACCATCCCCATTATCTGCCATGGGTCAAACAACACTCTCTGATTCAGGCTTGGTTTCTTCAGGGTCAGCATTGACTTCCTGCACAGGAAGAGTTGTTCGAGCCCCTTTCTCCTCGATGAACCTCAAAGCCTGACCACGCTGTTAAAGCTTTAAGACACGTCAAAGGAAAACACAGAATATGAACAGTCAGGTTTTAGCAGCTTTTATCAGCAATTCCTGCTCCTTCCACTCCTACCACACACACCTGGGCTTATTCCTTAAGGCCAAGAGCCACTGCTGGGCTCCTCTCAAAGCACACTTCAACACATCCCCCAAAAAGAGAAAGCAAGGAGACAGATACTCACCTCGGACTCCTG
>NW_020897842.1:1096040-1156837 GCF_003984885.1 Neopelma chrysocephalum | reverse complement strand
GTTGACATGGGGAAACATGACCCAAAGCAAAAGACAACATTTAGCCTTGTCCTGATGCACTGCTGAAGAGCACCAGAACTCTGGATGTGGAAAGAGGCCCCTTTCCTTTCTCAGGCAGCAACTTGGCTCCCATTTACATCTGTGATAAGTGTTGCACAGCAAAAGCAAAATCTCCCCGCTCAGATGTTTTTAAATTAGCTGTCCTAGTGAAGTTCTTCCAGGCCTACCTTATCCCAGAACTCCAAGACACCTCACTATAATCTAGAGAGGCTATAATCTAAGAGAGAGGCTGCAGATCAAACTTCCAGTGGTGCCAGCTGAAGCTCCCTGTCAGTTTTTCCCTTCCATCCCACAGCTCACAGCACTGTCATGTCTGCAGAGTGACATGAGCCTGTTCTTCACACTGACTGATTTGTCAAGCAAATGAGGCAAGAAAGGAGAAGGGAGAATGTATCCATGGAAAGGCATGAAAAATCCATTTAAACTGGTTCTTGAGCATCCTCCTTACCTTCATCACACAGTTTGCATGTCCTGCAGTGTGTTAAACCATTGGGGTGATCTGTGTAGGTCCCCTCCACACAAGGAATGCACGTTGTGCTGGAACTGGCAGTGCAGTGCTTGAAAACCCGCCATCCTAAAGACCATAAACCATCCCCAAAGAAGCAGCTCCGTTAGCAAAGCTCACGTGGCCAGGGACCAACACTGGCACCCAACCACACCTAAATACTACAGATGAACCATAAGGACCTCAGAAATATCCTAAGAGCAAGGACATAACCCAAAACAGAAACCAGGGCACAAAACGAAGGTCCTTGGGAACTGTGACTTTACCAACCACCCCAGCAGAGATTATTGATTGTTATGGCCACTCTGGAGGCTCCCAAGGGAGGGACAGGGCCCGGCACTGGGTGAGGGCTGAGTGCTGGCTGGGGTGATGCTCACAGCCATGGGCTGCCTGGCTCTTGTCAGGGCACAGCGGGCACGGCAGCAGTGGCGGGTCCCCATGGCCACTGTCCACTGAGGTGGGTCACCTCATAGCCACTGCCCGTTGAGGTGGATGCCCATGGCCACAGAGGTGGGGCAGGTCATGGCCAGTGCCCACTGATGTCGGTCACCCCATGGCTCCTGAGGCAGAGGGAGCCACCCCAAGACGAGGTGCTGAGCGGGCAGGGCAGGTAGGGCAGGCAGGGCAGGCAGTGCAGGCAGTGCAGTTAGGGCAGGCAGTGCAGGCAGGGCGGGGAGGGCAGGCAGGGCAGGCAGTGCAGGCAGTGCAGGCAGCCCGGTACATACCCGCAGCACACATGGGGCAGCACTCGGTGCCATGGGGGTACTCGCCCGGCTCACAGCCCGCGGCGTCCGAGCGCTCCAGCTGCGTGACCAGCACCACGGCGAGGACCTCGGGGCAACACAAGGATACCCCAGGTCACACTCCGAGAACCGGGGCCGCCCTCCCGGTGTGAGGCGGCTCCCTGGGATCACCCCCCCGACCCGCTGGTGTCCCCGGCCCCCCTCACCAGCCTCACGGTGCCCAGGGCGGGCTCCCGCTCCCGCAGCCGCCACCGCCGGGGCCCCGCGGCCCGCGGCCGCTGCCCCATGCGGGACGGGACCCGTCCCCGAAGGGAGCCCGGAGAACCGAAAGCGAAAGGTCGACATGAGGGAGCGGAAGAGGAGAAGCCGCCGCCCCCTCGTGCCGCCCGTGACAGTGGCATCGCTTCCCCCTCTCCATCCCCCGGGTTCCGCAGGGAGAGGGCTGGACCGAAAGTCAGTAAAATACCTCAAGTTGCGACAAAACGGACCCTCAAAACCTGGAACGGACCCCTCAAATCGTGGCAAACCAACCTCTGAAAACCTGGCACAAGAACCTCGAAACCTGGCAAACAAACCCAGCCCTCAATGCCTGGAGCAAACCCCTCAAATCCTGGCACACAAACCCCTTAAAACCTGGAGCAAACCCTTCAAATCCTGGCACACAAACCCCTTAAAACCTGGAACAAACCCCTCGAGTTGTGGTACAAACCCCTCAAATCCTGGAAAACCAACCCTTCAAATCCTGACCCACAAATACCTCAAATCCTGACCCACAGACCCCTCAAAACCTGGAGCAAACCCCTCCGGTTGTGGTGCAAACCCCTCAAATCCTGGCAAACCAACCCTTCAAACCCCAAAACAAGCCCCTCAAATCGTGGCAAACAACCCCTTTACAACCCAGTTTAGGGGGCTCATTGGTGACAGACTCGTGTGGAAGGAGGGAGGATGCAGGTTGGTGCCTGCAGACCTGCTGGGCAGGTGCAAGGCCCTCCTGCTCAGGTGAGGGGTTTGCATGGGCAGGAGGGGACCTGACCAGGGAAATGCTCAGCAGGACTCAGCTGAGGGAATCTGGGTGCCAGGAGCACTCCTTATTCCTTGGGGTGAGGGGGGACTCACGAGAATACAGAGTAGACACGAATGGGAGTTCCTTGAGCTTCACAAAAAAACACATTTCTTCAGAAGACTGACATTAACCTTTCCCAGGGGTGCGAGCAGCTGCACATCCCTCAGAGGACAGAACCACACACAAGTTGCACACAAATGCATTTTATTGCTCTCTACACACACAGAGACGCATACACAGTATGCACGTGAGCCATAGGGCAGTCCCAGCACTGGGAGAAACACCATCCACCAGGAATTCAACTACTCAATACAGATAAAAATCATTATTATAATGAAAATGCTAAAAAAGCATAGCTTACACCCAGAATGTATAACATTGACAAATCAAGCCTGTTACCTACTACCTTCTCTTTAACATAAAGCAGGAACATACTCTTTTTCTAAATTGAAAAAAGCATCAAAGAGTAGAAATATTCCACATAGTTTCCTAACTCCTTGTCATCCCTCCCACTGGATATACAGAACTATGAAAGGGCCATGGGGGAGAAATCCAAACCAAAACCAAACCCGTTTTTGATGCTGCACAGTTGATAAGCAAACAGTGGGAAATGGATTTTAACCAAGTCTGCATGGACCAAAGGGAATAAATTTCTCCTCTGAAGTGAGTGAGCCAACCCAAGTCACTCGTCAAGCCAGAGCAAAGCTGGTGGCTCTTACAGGGAATATTAGAGAAAATCTCCTACAGCAATTGCTGTCCATCACAAATGTAACATTTACAAACACCCTCCTTCATTCTGAAGACGTTGCCCCTGCCTGGGCAGCACTGCAGCAGTGCCTACACAGCTTCCACACCAAACAGAACACCACAACTTTTGCCAAAGGATCCCAAAAAAGTCAAAAGTATGGCATTCTTTCACACATAAATGAAATACAGGGGGAAATAAAATTCCCTACAGCAGAGAGGATCAGAGCTGGACTATCAGATGCAGTCAGATCCTTCCTCTGGACTGTCACAGGTCCCTGCAGTGAGGACTCCCGACTACCAGGGCCTCCAGAGAGGGCAGGTGTCCTTTGGAGACACTTGTTTCAGGGAGCCGGCGTTCCCAGGGCAGCAGGAGAGCTCTGGAGCAGCCGACTGGCTCTTCTGGAAATGGCTTAAAAGTTTGGTCTGGGTTTCAGTTCGGACTTTATGGAGAGAGAGGAAGTGGAAAGCTTCTTGCAAGCACCTGGAATAGCCCTCTCTGAAGTCAAACTGGGAGCTTTTATGGAAGGATCCTGCAGCTAGAGAAGGGAAGAAAAGAGGGAGAGGGAAGAAAGAATAGTTTAAGCAGTTGTTCATGGCTCAGGATTAATACAACTGTCATAGATTTGCAGTAAGATGGAGAATGAAACAAAATTCAATACTCACTCTTCATCTGCAGCTGGCTCTGCTGCTTCAGGTAGCTGACAGTCATCTCCAGGATGTCGGCTTTCTCCAGCTTGGAGTTGGGCTGGTGCCTCTGGAACTCCTTCTCCAGGAGCAGTTTCAGCTGCTCGATGCTGCTGTTAATCCGGTCCCGGCGCATTTTCTCCACCACCGGCTTCCTCAGCTGTAAAAAGCAAAGGAAAAGACACCCGTTATTAAAGGATCCTCTGTCTGTCACCCCTCAGGGCTGTTTGGTGCCCATCCCTGCTCCTAAGCCGTGTGGGGCAGGTTCTCAGCTGGTGTCAATGCTCCGGGAGCAGCCGAGAGCGCTGCCAGGCTGTGCCGGGACTTACTTTGTTTTTCTCCTTTGGCGTCAGCAGGTTGTCGGGCTCCAAGAAAACGGTGCTGGGAGCCATCTGTCCTGAGAAGGGAAGGGAGCTCTCGGAGTGGAATCCAGGAGAAACGTGCTGCTGGAAGCTGCCTTTGCCTGGTATTTATACTGCCCAAGCTCAGGGCGAGTCTGTGGGTCTGCGGCTCGGTGGCGTTTCCCACAGTCCGCAGCCAATCCGGGAGATGGGAAGCACAATGGGAGAAGCAGCTATTCTTGCATGCTCCAGTGGCAGTGAATAGCCTGCGGATAATGACCTTCTCCCAGATGAGCAGGTGGGGAGTGTGTGCTACGTGAAAGCCTGGGATCAGAGTTACGTGTCAGGAGCTGGGAAAGAGCTGGCCTTCAATGGGAAAGGCTGCTGACTAATGCCATGGATCAATAGCATTCCAGGGGCGGCCTGGGGTTCACAGGCAGGAGGAAGGAGGAGGAGGAGGAGGAGGAGGAGGAGGTCAGCTGCTGATGGCGGGAAGGCTGCACTGCTCCTGGGAATGCACCAAGGCACACGCTGGAGCAGGGCCATGGCACATGGAGCAGGGATATGGCACATGGAGCAGGGATATGGGACATGGAGCAGGGATATGGCACATGGAGCAGGGACAAGGCACATGGAGCAGGGATATGGCACATGGAGCAGGGATATGGCACATGGAACAGGGAGAAGGCACATGGAGCAGGGACAAGGCACATGCACACACGAGCAGCTCCCAGCATTTTGAGAGAAGGAGCAGAAATCCCTCAAATCCACTCACCTGTTTTCCTCAGTGAGCCAAAGGAATGGTTCTCCCACAGGTGACTCAGGCACCAGCTTTGCCCATGGGAAACAGAAAACAGCTTTTCCACTTTGGCTTACTGCAAATAAATACATTTAATTTTTAAGTACACACAATTACTGAAAACATTTTCTGGTTTGGTCTTTGCTCTCTTGCCCCACTACCTCATGCAGCCATTTAGAAAACTCTGAAGACATGTTACAAGCACTTTATGTTTCTGTTTCCATATACCTGCAAGATAAATACGTGTGGAGAAGGGTCTTAGGACGTTTGGGGATCAGATCAGTCTTGTGTGCTGCTTCTCACTTCCTCCCCAAAACACATTTTTCTCTAATTATTTTCACGTAGTCTATGCACTAAGGAAGATTGGCTGCAGAAGAAATTTATATCCCCACAAATTTATGAGAAATCGAATTCCTGATTCCTCATTATTCCCCACAGGGCCAGTTTCCACACAGAGGTGCTCAGGAGGTGTCTGCAGGGGGAAGAGCTGACAGTGTCACTGTTTGTGTCTGATGAACACAGGGCCGGGGATTCCTGCTGGAAAACTTGAACCAGATCTGCCAGCAATTCGTCTGCCAAGTAATGTCAGGGCTGATGTTTGGGGAGCTCTTTCTGCAGCAGTAAATGCTGCTTGTGTTGCCATTAATAGATGTGTGTTCACCTGTACATCACTACATGTGTGTGGTCACTGGTGTCTGTCGGTGTGAGCACACACACAGAGCACACCAAGGACACACTCTCTCCCTCTGCAGCTCATTCCTGCAGGCCCAGGTAAGGTTTAAAGCAGCTCCTCCAGGCTCTGCTGTTCCAGCCCCATTGTGCTGCCCTGAATGGGCTCCTTCTCTCCCTTCAGAGCAGCAGCTGTTGAGCTCCCCGGCCTTTATGTCAAGTTGTGGGAAAGCTTTTGTGACACCATTTCACATGTTCTCCTCAAAGCCTGTGGATTATCTTTGAGCCCGTGTAATGCCACCTCTGAAACCAATCCTGCTCTCTGCACGTCCCTCTTGGGGAGATTCCCTGACACAGAAACTCCGGAGCTGGAACTCACTTCTTGAGCTCGTTAATTGAGCACATGAGGAAGAAAAGTGCCAGTCCCGTGATCTGCAGGGCCACTGGCACTTTTGCTACAGACAATTGCTGTTTTCCTCTTACTTCTCCACTCAATTCCCACATAATTCCCACTACACTAACTCCATGGGAACAGTCATGCCAACCTTACCCTCCTTGCTCTTGGTAGTGGTTGTGCACTGGCACAGTCAAGGGGTCGGTGCTCAAAATTTCCTCTCCTTTCGGATCCAAACTGACCCAGAGCCTGCAACTGAGCAGGATGAATGTCAAATAATCTTCTGTGGCCTTGGGAAATTCCCTTTAACTATGGAGGCTGGAGGCCCCACATATTTACATTGCATGTGATAATAAAAATTACAATATTCAATGTATTATTGGGAGGTGAATGTAGCAAAATCTCCCTTGGATGGTAAATCCATTGAGGCTCCTACTCCCTCACTCTGTGTCAGAAACAAATTTTAAAGTATTTGAAATAAAAACCATATACTTTTTATTTTCTCTTTTGTTTCACAATCTGTGAGGGGAAAAATTAGACCGTCTTGGAAGAGCTACTCAAATTAGATGCTCAGTTACCCAGAATAGATGCTCTGCTTTGGTTGGAAATCCTAAAGAAAGTGATAACAAAGATTCCTCCCTATTATAAAGTTTGCAGAATCCATGGACTTTGCACCAAGGAGGATGAATTTGGACTTACACACCTCCTACTGCGGTTCCAAACACACACAGTATTGCACAGAAAACTCACTAGGATCCCAAAATACTGAATCTGGACATTTGAAATAGGGCATCAGCAATCAGCCTTCCCCCAGAATCCCTGCCAGATGTTATCCCTTGAGGAAGACTTAAAGATGCTGCTGCTTTCCCAAGTCTCTCCGAGATGCTCCCTGCTCCCAGTGCTTCCTGCAGGCTGTGCTGCCCAGATGGCCTTTGGGGAGCAGGGTTTCCCACTGAACACAAAGCAGAGCCAAGCACCGTTGCTAATGTGGTTTGTAGTCGGGCACACTTCCTTTGTGACAGCAGGGAATGTGGTTAAGGAATGGTGTGGGAAACTCCGGAGTACGGGAACTTCCTCAGCCCTGTGTTAGTGAGTCCCTTGGAGAGGTGAAAGGCTTGGGAGCAGGGACAGAGGTGAACTGGGAATGGGAAAGACAAAATATAGGATATTTAGTTCGTGCTGAGTCCTACAGTCCTGGAGTCCAATAAATAAAATGGGTCCAATCCCAAGCTGGGATCCCCACTGAGGCCAACAGAGCATTTGGGCTCCAAGATTTGCCCTGCAGCTTTTGTACCTCTGGAGCTATTTCCTGACCTCTGTAAACTTGTAAATACAAATTACCTCTACACCTACAGCAGATTTATCAGAACCCAGCCAGCAAAATGTGAGGCTGAATTTTCTCCTGCCAAATACCAAGACCAATCCCAGGTCTGACCCATTTCTTTCACCCAAGCAACACAGAGTAGTTTAGGAGTATTAATGAAAAGAAGAGCTTTCCCCTGGTATTCCTGGGATAAAACCTGGTCTAATTTTCTTGAAAGCCAGGTCCAGCTCCCTTAGCTCCATATGGGTCCCTCATGGTCCATAGGAATCACCTTGTTTGCCAGGATATATTGAACAAATCAAAGGGATTGAAGAAGCAAAGAGGGGATGTGGCTCAGAAGCCTCAGAGCAGATCTAAACCACCTGAGCCACCTTCAGTGGGACATTTGCCTTTGGCCTGAGTGGTGGATGGGCAAAATTCTGCTCTGCAGCTCCCTTCCATGGCATTTCTTTCCCGCCTTTCCCTGCATTTCCTCTTGGCACTTCCCTGTCATTTCCCCCTAACCCTTCCCTGCTTTTCCACCCACCCTTTCCCTGCTCCTCGGCTGGTGCAATTTCCGTCTGCCTGGCACATCTTCCTTCCCTTTTTTTCCTTTTCCTCGGGGTCTGCTTTCCCTCCGTGCATGTTTTATAATCTGATTTTTCGATCTGTCACTCCTCTCCCCCCTGGCTGTCACAGGCAGATGTGCTTTGGGGACAGGGGTGTCTCCCAGCCCGGGGGACGCGGTGAGTGTGGAGTTCCCTCCAGTTTCCCACACTGCTCTCCCATTCAGGGCATTCAGGGGGAGGATAAAGGAAGTGTGCCATGCTACAAGCTGAATTAGAAATGGTGTTTGACTTCCCTTTGTGCTCCACAGAAACCTTGCTCTGGGCACACCATCTGCATAGCCCTCACCGTGGAGAAAACCATTGATCAAGGCCTGTCAGCCCAGCTGGGGGAACTTGGGAAAGTAATTCCTTGTGCCACTTCAGTTCTTTGGGGCTTAACATCTGGCTGGAGGGGGAGGCGACAGTTGATGGTTTAACAGTCGTGCTTCCTTTCAAGTTTGGGATGCTGTTTTGATCCCCGATAAGCCCTTCTGAAATCCTGATTTTAATAACATGGAAAGCATCCAGAAGAGTAGGAATAATGCACTGGCTTTGCATTTTCAAAGTGCTTTACAAATACCAGCTAATGAATTCTCAGCGACCTCCTCGGCGAGATGAGGATGTATTATTAGCAATGTTTTACAAAGGCAGGAAAATGAGGCAGAGAGGAGAAAACCAAGGTTTCAGGCTTTCAAGCAACCTACAGGTCACGGGGCTTCTCAAGTGGCTGTTTGAGACATCTGGTTTGCAAAGGTGCTCAGCACCCACTTTTGTTTTAATTAGCTTTGGATCTCTGAAAGGAGCCAGCTTTGGGAGAATTTGGGATACCAGCCTGGACCACACTCACAGCCACACACCACCTAGATAAACAGACACCAAAGTTCTTTGCCCCCGAGTTCAGCAGTGGGGTTTGAAAATGTTATTTAGTATAATTTCTTTAAGCCCATGAAATGGCTGGAAAGGAAGATGCTCTCAAATCCCTGAGCAGGAAATACTTAATTATGTGTTCAACAGAAAATAACTTCATCTCTCTAGAGAGTAAACGAAGTTTTAATTTCTTTGTGCTCCTGCAGACCTACCAAAGCCAGAGCTGTCCTTGGTCAGGACAGTCCGTCTGTCAGCACCATGGAATTCTGCTCCCAGCAGTTGGGGTTATCCCGGGCTGGGACCTCCCTGGAGGAGGGGATGCAGTGTGCCCTGAATTACAAGGCCTCCTGAGTTTATAAGGGAATCTGACAGCACACCTTGCCCTGTGGATGGTGATGAGGGCACCCAGCCCTGCCCTGTGAGCACCAGGGCCTGGCAGCTCCTGCCTGTGCCCCTCTGCCAGTCCCTTGCCTGGCTCAGAACCAGCTTTCCTGCCTCCTGACACACAGGGCAGGTGCCTGCTTTTATCAGACACTGTCTCCTCATTCTGCTGCCAGCTGAGCATGGCAAAGGTGCTCCTCAGGCCTCCCAGACCCACCTGCCTGGCAGGGCAGGACCTGCCACAAGCCCCAGGACACTGTCCCCAGACACAGATCCGCTGTGCTCTGCAGGCAGGGACTGATGGGACCTTACAGCCCAAAACTCACCCCAAAACTCAGGCTGAGCTCGAGGGAAGGGGAGAAATCCACTGGGGCATAAAGGAGAGTCAGCTTCAGGTCACAAACCTCAGTCAGGGACAATCAGAGGGGCTCAGGGGACACCCAAGAAGCCTGTGCCTGTTATCTCCCCCACCCAAACGCTGCCCCGGCTGGAGTCTGAGTGATTAAAATATCTACCCCATGCAGATGGGATTAATTGCTGCTCCTGCATGGGGAGAGGTGCTGCCTTCCCCTCTGGCACGGACACACCATTCCCATCCTGTCAGTGACAGCAAGTGGTTGCTGGGGCCAGACCTCAGGAGCCACATTCCTGGTTCTCAACCTGCTCCGCTGAAATATCCTCCCTGCAGGATACCTGCTCCTTGCCAAAAGCTTGGCAGCACCGTTTGCTCAGTCTTGTGACTTTTATCAGGAGGCTCAAAATACTTATGGCCTTCAGCAGGACTTCACATCCAAGCCTCATAATTCTATAAAGACCAAAAATTAACAATGTCGGTCCAAAGCCTAAATACTCAATAAAATAATCAAAATGTGAGTAAACCCTCTCCCATCAAAATCCTTTTATTTTTATTAGAAACATCAAATGTTTTTGTTAAATTCCTATGACACTCAGCCCATTTCTTGGTTCCTCAAAGCCCAGATTTGACATTTGAAAGGCTGGCAGCAGTGCCAGACACCCGGAGATGCAGAGCCCATTGTAAGAGCTGAATGCCACCGTCTTCCAAAAATCCCGCCCAAAACAATGCGGGAAGTGCACGAACCCAGCGGCTTCTGTTTGCTCCCTGCACGGCATTGTCAGGGACAGGCTGATCCCTCCCTGGCCAGGGCACAGGAGGGGACTGATGGGGGATTCCGGGGCACTTTGGGCAGCGTGTGCTCCCGGTCAGTTCGGGATCTGAGGTGCTTGAGAGAAACCCCAGACCCATCTGGCAGCACGTGTGAGATCCCTGCCGGGTGCCAGCCCCGCTCCTGAGGTGGGGAATGATGCCATTCCCAAAGCCATCAGCAGCTCAGCCCCCGGGGCCGGGCAGGAGGGCAGGATGTACCCCGCGGTTGTTTTATCCGGGTCCGGAGGAGGAGGGTGGTAAACCCCGAACATGGTGGCTCCCGCCAAGCCTGCTCCCGGGGCAATGTGTTCCTTTGAGCCATAATTGATTCCTGCCATCAGGCACCAGCCTGCTCTCCCCCAGGGTCAGCGCTTTCCCACATCCAACCCCATTATCCCACAGACCATGCCTTTTGTACAACACACTCCAGCCATTCATGTGCAAAGCAGCTGTAATCCCCAGACCTTTCAGAGTCAATATACCAGGAAATAATAAATCCCTCTTGTGCACTCTTGAATGTGCCGAGAGGTGACTTGTGGGAATTTCAGCTGGGCAGAAAAATAATAAATTCTCCTTAATTTTTAATTATTTGTGATGCTCACTGTAGAAGGACTATGTCATTGGTGCATGACTGTTTGGGGGTCACCACACAAGCAGCTATAGAAATAGCTTTTACCTCTAACAACCCTAAAAATGCAGATCAAATTGTCTCAGATGTCTCTTAATGATCAAAGTCCTCTTTCCCTCACCCATGCACCTGGGAACGGCAGCATATTAAATATTCTGGATCTGAAGAAAAACTAATTAAAAAAGGTTAAACCTGTGAAGAATGTACTTTACAGTATTAAGACCCCTTTTTGAGGGGGTTCTGATGTCTAAAGGAGGCAAGATAATGCCATGCTAATGACATTTAATGGAATATTTTACACAATGGGTGCAATAACAACATAACCTTTTCCCCTGGAAGGGCAGATTTCCCTGCACTCCCACTCTGTCGGTTCACACACAGAGTTATGCTTGTCTTGTGGGAACAGAAGCCAATCCTGAATAGCAAGTTTTACATGATAATTTCTTTATATGTTGCCTTCCAGGCAAACAATTTTTAAACTATTCAGTGTGTAGAATGTCACGTCACCGAAGGACCCTGAGCAGACCATGGGAGGCAGGGTTGGGCACACAGGGGGGCTGGAAAGGGATCTTCATCTCAGGCACCAAAGGAAGCACTGGCCCCTAAATTAAAAACTCTCAGAGGATCATTAGGGGTCACTCAAATAGGCAGAGCCCTGTTTTTTCACACCTTAGCCAAGAATCTCCACAGAGCCAGTTGGAAGGGCATGAGGATGATGAAGGGATGTGGTAATACTGCAGGGATTTGTGCTGCTGAAATCCAGGAGTCTTAAACATTAGGACAGGTCCACCCAGCAGTGACATACAGACCCAATAGTTCTTTAGGCATTCAAAGATAACAATTCCCACTCAGGTGTGTGTGCCTGGGACCCTGGCAGGTGTTTTCATTGCTGCTCTTCCCCCTCAGTGCTGCTGCCACCAGCACATTACCCTTCAAGTGAGATCAGAGCTGGCTTGATCCTAACAACCTTTCCATTTCCCTGGGGGAACGAGCCTTCCCAGCAATGGAGGGGAGAAAAGAAACTCTGCAAGACAGGGAGCAGGGGCCACCTGAGCACTTCCAGAGCCCAGCCCTGCTCCTCCTCTTCGTTCCCAGAGGTGCCCAGCACTGTCCCCAGGTGATGCCAGAAAAGCACAAGGGCCATTCACCCCTGTCTCTGCCTCCCACCACAGACACAGGGCAGCTCCCAATTCCAACAGGGCTCTGTGGAAAAGTTCTCCCGTGTCCCAGGAGAGCAAACTGAGGGACAGTGGAGCAAACCAGCAGCCCTGGGACAGCTCGTGCTGCAGCTCAGCTCAGCGTTCCTGTGTGACCCACTGTCCCTGCCCCTTGCCCCTTGCCATCCCTTTCTCCTGGTACACACAGAGCTTGGAGAAGCCCCTGGATGGAGAAACAGGCGCGTTTCAGCCTTCCTGGGTGAAAAAGCCACGGAGTTCATGGTGCCCCGACAGCAGCAGCTCCACAAAGGAGTCATTAGCGCCAGGCTGTGTGGGTTTGGATTTCTCTGCCTTTCCCATACTCTTCCCCCATTGATAACACTTCTTGCTGGGACAATAGAAGTGTGCCTTGCAACTACTCCCGACATTAGTGACGGTGCTTGAGCCTGAATGATTTAAAGGGAAAGAATCCAACTCCCAAAAGACCATCTGGCTATCAGTTCTAACACAGCAATAAAGGTCAGGGCTGCTTCTCAGGAGTTGGGAAAAAGATGGGTTTGGACACTGAAGAGTCTCTTCAACCAGCTTGGTCCATGCCTACCTGTCAGCTCCTGGCTGCAAGGCCATCATTTCTGCCTTGCTAGGAGAAGGATAACATGGGATACCAGCTCCTGGAGGAGGGCCAGCCAAAGAGCACAGGAAAACAGGCAACACCTCATTAGAGCTGCCAGGAGCTGGGCCATGGTCTCTGAGCTGTGTCTTATTTTGTATCATAATCCTTTGGCTGCTTCAAAGTGTTCATGAGATGTCTTGTCTCCTGGCTTTCCCACAACACAGGGAATAAAGGGCTCCAAGGACAACATCTGCCCTTCACAAAGCGCTGAGCCCATTCAGGTCAGCACAATGAATCCCTGGCTCTTCCAGTGACACCTCCCTCCTTCCTGTCAACTGCCCATTACCCCCGGGCTTCACTTCAGGATTTCCAAGCAAGAAACTCTTCGGCTTTCTCACCTCCCTGCACACTTCCCTGCTCCCTTTCCGTGCCCAGATGCTCGGCCACGCTCCGTGCACAGGGGAGTGCTGGGAGCAGGAGGAGCAGGAGGAGCAGGAGGAGCAGGAGGAGCACACGCCTCTGCCTGGGGCTGGACCCACAGATGGCAGGTGCAGCACAGCTTTTCCCAGGTAGGTTCTGGGTTATTTTCAGTGCTGCCTCAAGGACTGTATCCAGGCAGAGATTTTTCTCATAAGGCAAAATCAGAACTGACCTCCAGTGCCCTCATTCTTCATTCTTCCCCTTGCCTTTGTCACAAAAGAAATGTTTGCTTAATTCATGCCGACATCTCCATGCCAATGCAAGCAAGCAGCTCTGTTCCCATTTTCCACGTTAGAAAATGGAGTGGGAATGACACAGTAAGGTTTACACAGGGAGGCAGAGACTGGTCTCTGAGATCTGATATTCAGCACTGCAGCAGGTCCAAGGGCAGAACAGAGCACACCAGGAACCTCAGGCAAGAAGCACAACTGACCTCCTTGCTGAGGGCCAAAGATGGGCCTCAGCTCCTAAATCCCATTCATGACACACCCCTGGTTTCCCAAGACTTCCCAGGATTCCAGGTTGAATCTGGTGCTGTTCCTCAGCCCATTTAACCATCATCCCTATAAATGTCTGCATGAAAGAGAGAGAGGAGGAAAGGGAAAAGCAAGAGCTACGGGGTGACTGGGCATGGCCCAGCTCTGCTGGGAGAGGTGGCCTTCCTTACTGGGGGCACTGGGAACACTCACAGAGCAAAGGGGAAGAGCAAAACTGAGGTTACTATTCCCACTGCTTCCCATTCCCTAGTTATTCACCCCATCCATCCAACACCCCTCCGCCCTGACTGTCACTTCTCCGCAGCATTAAAAATGTGCTGCAAACAAACCCGGGGCTCCACACTGGTCACACTTTGGGTCACCCACTGACGTGCAGTGGCTGTATGGACACACCTCCCACACACACTCCGGCTGGGGAGGGCAGGGATGTCCTTGGTGATGTTGATTTTTATCCCTACCGGGGCTCCTCGTGGCCTTTTTCCCGCCTTGCCCCAAAAGCGTGCCTCCTCCATTCCCTCGGGAATGCCATTGATCCCAGACAACCAGCTGGAGGGTCGGTGCTTTCCCAGCTCCCCCACGCCCGCACACTCCACCAGCAGCGTGGGCAGAAGGTTATTCCCCCCGGGGCATTGGCAGCCGATGGACCGTGCACTAATGGATGGATGCTTCCCCTATTGTCCCGCTGCCCGCCGGGATTGGCTGCGGGGCTGTGGGAAACACCGGCGATCCCCACACTCACGTCTCTGCCCCGGCTGCCCGGCTATAAATACAGACACTCGGGAGCTGCCAAAGCATCGCCTCGTGCTCGGCACAGCAGCTGAGCGGGGTCTGTGCCCAGCTGAGAGCGCCCGGGATGGCTCCCAGCAACACCCTCATGATCCACGTGGAGGAGAAGCTGCTGCCAAAGGAAAAGAATAAAGTAAGTGGAGCCCTTGAGAGGACTGGAAAGGCTGGCTTGCCCCTGGCAAGTAAATATGACGTGAGAAAAGGTGGGATAGGAGGGAGAAAGTGGTCTGGGGGAAGGCAAATAGGTTAAAGAGAGATAAAGGAGATTATAATTATTTTTAAAAATTAAATGGAGTAGGGAATGGGTAGGCAGCATCTCACAGCTCTTCCACCAGATGAAAGCATCTTTGAACACCTGTGTCAGGGCACTGGGGGGAAATCGGGTCAGGTCTCACAGAATCCCTAAGGATGTGCTCCCTCTCTCCCAGCTGAGGAAGCCAGTGGTGGAGAAAATGCGCCGGGACCGGATTAACAGCAGCATCGAGCAGCTGAAACTGCTCCTGGAGAAGGAGTTCCAGAGGCACCAGCCCAACTCCAAGCTGGAGAAAGCCGACATCCTGGAGGTGGCTGTGAGCTACCTGAAGCAGCAGAGCCAGCTGCAGGAGCAAAGTGAGTGCAGAGCAGGTACCCCAGGCCTGACCCTGCTCCCCAGGGCTGGGACACCCCAGCCCCAGGCACACGAGCAAGGCTCGGGCACTCCTGAAAGAAATTCACTGCTCAAATCACCACTGTCCCATGTTTTGGTCACGACCTTAACCCACTGCATGTCCTTCTTTCCTTCTCTTCCAGCATTCGCCCCCAAGAGCCCCGAGCAGGACTTTAACAGTGGGTACCTGCGGTGCCTCAAGGAGGCCATGCACTTTCTGTCCTACTACGAGCCCAAGAAGGAGACCCAGGTCCAGCTTATCAAGCACTTCTGCAAAGCCCAGCTGGGCTCAGACACCTCGTACTCCCTGGCCCTGCGCAGCTCCTCCCTGTCTCCCTGTGTGCTCCCCAGAAAACAGCCTGCCCAGAAGAGCCTGCCTGCTGCTCCCACCATCTGGAGGCCCTGGTAGACCTGCTGAACTCTGTTCCCGTGTTTTGCTACAAAAACTAGAGGGACCTGTGGTTTATTAGTTCCTCTTTAAAGTAGGAAACGTTGCTTTCCAAAGGCGGGAGGGGGTGGTTATTGTTTTTCTGTCACCAGAAATGAGGGTCGCTGGGTGGTTTTCCCTTCATAGTGAAGGACTGTGGGTGTATCTTGCAGCACATTTGTTGCTTTTATTGGTGGCTCCTGGCCAAAGGCAGGACCAAGTTCTGTGGTGATCTCAGAGAGCAAATGCCCTTCAGGTTCCATCAGAGGCTGCTGAGCCCGTGGCTGGCAGTGGGAATCCTTGTGCTGACTCCCCGGGTCACTGGTTCAAGTGCTCCATTGATTGACCTTCCTCAAGAAGGAGCCCTTTGGAGAATGTATTTTGTATCATAAAGAGAGGACTGAGCCTTTACCTTTTGAGTGAAAGAATGTTATTAAGAAATGCTCATTCTTCTGAAGCTCCTCTGCTATTTTTAGTGTCCTCACGGAGTTGTGCTGATCACAGACAGCTGTGGGGAAAATTCTCTTCGTGTCACTTTGTGCTGCTCTCAGTTGAGGGATAATTGATGCCTTTTGTAAAGGAAAATACCTGAGCTATACCTTAAGGAGAAGGGGGAGGAAGGGAGGTAATAAGTACTTTGTAATCATTCACTGAACATGCTAAGGAGCTTAAAAAGCTTTTATAAAGTTATGATGTATTCATCCTGTGTGATGTCCAACTTGTGTGTCTTCACTGTACAATACAATAAAAATGGTTTTAGTCATTAATCCTTTGGTTTGAAATGATTCAAATGGCCAGTCCTGCTGGACTGGGTGCATGCAGACTCTCCTGCAGTGGGGAAGCCATCAGGAGGTGTCACAGTGCTGAGCCCTTCACTCCAGGACATACTTTATTCCTTTGGCAGAGCAGGATTGTAGATCCTGTAAAGCAGCAACCTCTGGGAAAATTATCAAAAATCAAAATGGAGGTGAAGCTGAAGTGAGGTGCTGAGAGGTGTCAACCTTTCAGACTTAACAGCAACCCATTCAGCCTTAAACAAAGCCCTAATTTCACAGCCACTTCACTTCCCCCATTAATGTGCCCACCAAGCTGAGCTCAGTCTTGTGCTTTCTGCCCATTTGTGAGGGAGCTTGAGGGAAGTCTCCCAATAACTTCCAAAGAGTTTGGCACTTGCCTCTGCTTGGGGATCTTGTCCTCTTTGAACCACCTGCACTGGGGTGAACTAGTTTGTGTTGTCTTTTAATTTCATGACACACATTCTGCTAGGCAATAACAGAATTGCTTCCTTTACTGAAGTGAAATGTGCCCACATGTGGCTGGAAGTCTCCATAATTAGACAGCAGAGACTGAAAAGCATTTCCTCTGCTAAGTTATTTCCTTTTATTTTCCCTTCTCTTCAAAGTAGAACAAATCTGCACAAATAATCAGTTCACAAAGCTATTCTCTAACCACAGGAACACACAGATTTGGGTACATGACAGGGAACCTTCTCATTGTACAGAGATACAGGAACAGCAGGAAACTCCACTGCTCAACAATTCAGCTCTCCTCAGATTCCCTGCGAGAGGTGCCCTTGAAAAGCTTCATCTCTAGAGTAAGGGTTTTTTCCTAAATAAAAGGAAACACTGAACACATGATCTTGTCAAAGCTGCTCAGTTAAGCCGGGAGCAGCCTCAGATCCACCGAGGTGACACAACCAAACACATCCCAACACTGCTGGCTGTGCCTGGCCAGTCCTTGCTTGGCTTGTGATGAAACCCTCTCTTATCCACACAGAAAGCCCCCCAAAAAGCCAGACAGCTGGGTCAGGAACATGCTGCTCTGCCTCATTACAGCTCAGGGATCATTTTGGTTACTCCTTTGCCCCGAAAGCACAAGCTGGTCGGGTGCTCCTCACCTCTCTGCCAACACAGTGCAAGGTAGGCTTTGGAACAGGTCTCTACCAATGCTGCAGGTAGTTTCTTCTTCCTAATGAAGTGCTAAGTAATTCAGAAGAGATATTTTTAGATTATGTGGTTGCTTAGCGAGCTTGAAGAAGTCACTTTGCCTCACTGTGCTCAACTTGTCGCTGTCAATTAGTACAAGCTTCTGAATCCCAGCAAAACTCCAGCTGTTGTCCATGCCTGGGGGTTTTTAAATCAAGCCTAATTAGGGCAGTTTGGGGGAGTTCAGGCTCAGCTGGGATGCCATGTGCCCCAAAGCCCATCACATCCCGAGTGTGCCCCACTGGGAATAGGGTCACACGTGGCACGGAGAGGCCGCTGCCCTCCTGGGGATGGGATTCCACACAAACACCCCATGTGTGAGTGTCCCCGTGGCAGCACCGCTGCAGTGCCTTAAACCACGGTGGAGAGAGGGGAGAGGAACAGCAAGAGCCTCCTCCTGGGCAGTGGGAAGGGACCAAACCCCGCTGGAAAAGGTCCCTCTACTCCAGGGACTCAGATCCACCCTGGGGCAAATGCTCCCCTTCTGCTTTTCATCAGCCACAGACTTGCCCCCCCGGGCTTTAATTTACCAATTACCCCCGAGCTAAAAGCCAGACCTCCGGCTTCCCCAGCCCGGCAAAGGGTCTGTTTACAATTTATTAATTATTATCACTTCTCATAATTGAACTCAAAGCTTCTTATCGCTCCCCCGCCCCGTCCCCTGGGGCGACCCTCCCCTGCTCCAACACATTCCCACCCTTAGGGAAGATGTTGTTTATTATGCTGATCCCACAGCTCAGGAATACTCCCCTGACAAAGCCCCTATTAACCTCAGAGTGTGGGCCTGAGTTTCTCGGAGTTTCCCACACTTTCTTCCCCGTTTGGGGCATTCAGAGGGGCACAAAGGAAGCGTGTGCCTCACAACAGCCCGCATTAGTGCCGCTCTTTGGCTCCGCATTGTGCCGACCAGCAATTCCTGTCCCGATGGACCATCTGGAGAGCTATTTTCCCAAGGAGCACATTGATCGATCAGCATTATTCGAGGGCCCTTTTAAAACTTGGGAACGTTATGCTCTTTGACACTAAATAGGTGTCTCGAGAGGGGCTGTCAGAAAGATTTTAAACCATTTAAGGAAGGCAGAGGAAAAAAAACACGTAAAAATCGTAATTATTTCTTTAAAAACGCCGTCAATAGCATCTGGGAGACAGGGTGACATGAATGTAGGAAACGGTCTAAAGTAAAAATCCCCTGAAATTGGTACAAGCTGGAAGCACAGCCGTGGAGGTACAGGACACTGATTTTAAAATCTGCATAATACAGACAATGAAATTCTGGGTTTCTGTGCTCTTTCCTGACAGTTCACCTCCCTCCAGACCTGTTGCTGCATTGCAACAGGCTGGGTTTGCCTCCACAGAAAGCCATGGATCAGATGGGCTAAGGAAGCTGCCAACTGGTGTTAAACCAGGAGCAGGTTTTGTGTAGAGTGTGTGCAGCAAGTCCACACCTGGGCTGAAATCACCACCTACAAACCAGGAGCAGAAAGGCCCAGTACCAGTTCCTCAGGCTGGGGGACCTCCAGCTGCTTTGATTTATGGACTGCCATGCCTATGAGGACAGTTTTGGGGTGGTTGTCCCTCAGCTCACAGCAATCCCTGGCTCCCAGATCCCCACCACAGGCTCAGGGCACTGCTGTCCTCTCTCAGGAGCAGCTCCAGACCTCACACCACCCTCCAGAGAAGGGAATTATTGTGTCACATTCCTTAGTCAACTCCACGTTGGGAAGTCCTGGGGATTTGTCTCTTTTAATCCTTCATTCCCCAAACAGGGAAAACCCTGTTTCTGAGCCAGCCCCAGCCAGTCCATCTTTCTGGCTCTGCAAGAGACACAAACTCCTCCCAGGATATGGAGCACAGTGACAGGGATTTGGACCACGAACACATTCCAGTGGGACAGATTGTTGCTGTAAGAGCAGAATTTTTAAAAAAGCCCAAACTGAGCAAACTGGTTACAGACTTTGAACAAAGAGCGACTGGACTGCAGCACAGCATAAATCTTCCTTCCTGAAATCCTTGCAGGAAGTGCCAACTGCACCCAGCCCCATAAGGAATATCCTGTAGGGACAGCCTAAGGCTGGACAGTTTGTTATTCTGACAGTTTATTATTTATTATTATTGGGAAATATCATTGCCATTGAGTTTTCAGGTCTTACCAAACAGGGAATTCCTCTCACCCACCAGCAGCGTCAGAGGGTAGGTGAGGCAGGCACAGGGGGATGGAAGATTAGTGGTACCTTTGCAAGGGACAGAGAGAGGGGGAAGCTGGGATGTGGGAAGCCCAGAGGGTCGCTGTGTGTGCCTGGTTCCCCGTTCCCTGGGATGTGGGGAGCCCAGAGGGCTGCTGTGTGTGCCCTGTTCCCCGTTCCCATCAGATGGTGCGAGCCCGCAGCTCCCGGGATTTCCCACGTCGCCCATTGAAGGAGTTAAACTGCCGACAAAAGGCGTGTGCCTGGAGGGTCGGGGACAGCCCGCGGCACCATCTGCCCGGCCCCGCAAGGCAGGGATCAGGCTTTAATCACCGGAGCTGGTTTAGCCCTTTGGAGGCCACGCCATTGTGCTGGGGACAGCGTGGCATTATTTAAAACCGCTCATTCCGTGCTTCCAGCGCTGAAAATTGGGTCAGAGCCTCCCTCCCTGCAAACCTGCTCCTTCCCAGACGGTGCGTGCGGGACCTGCTGGCCCTTCCAGCCCACGTGGCCCCGGGAGGGATCCAGAAAGCCCCGTGCTGCACTTCCAGCTCCAGCAACAGCAGAGGAGCATGCAGGGATTGCCCTGGCTCCAAGGAATAATGCTGATTACAAGCTGACAAAATAATTGAAGGAACTGATTTTGAATAGTACTCACAGTCCTTGATCGATTATAGTTGATTGACAACCAGCAAGAATTAAAATTGTTGTACCCAAAGTGATCCACCTAAAGTGCCGTTGGGCTGGGAAGGGAGAACAGCTGACCCATGGAATTCCATGAGAAGCCAGGCAGTGAAAAGGGCCTTTAAAAGCTTCAGGTTGACAATTAGTTATGGGATCATCCTTTGCAGGACCATATCTTTTTATTCAACAACCCTCTGTGTGCTGGAACATGTTCCTGTCCGTGTACCCACAGGTCCAGGTTTGGGTTATCCAGAGGTTGCTGAGGGCAGGTGGAACAGGCTGACTGTGGCTGACAGGGAAACGAGAGGTTTCCCTCCTGGTTTTTGACACAGGAGATAAGTAGAGTTTTCACCAACGTTGTAGTGGTAAGAAACAGGCATTCAAAAACTACATGAGGCCTCACACACCTGACTGACAGATCTGGGAGGTGACTGGCTTTGTACTGGGTGGTGCTGGGAGAGGGCAGCAGACCCAAGCAGGCAACATAACCTGGAAAAAAAAATATCTCAACAAGGGGGCTTCAGTCCAGGACCCTGCCCAGCCCTTTCCCCTTCGTTGCCTGGACACTGAACACACGTGGCACAGAGAGGAGCAAGGCCAGGACTGAACAGAGGCACGGGGTGGCCTCACGCCTGTGCCACGTTCTGCAAGGGGAGAATACAGCAAAGCAATGGACAAGAACTGACTTTTCACTCCACCTCAGTTGTCTGTAAAGGGGGAAATATATTTAGTTGGAGACTCAGGACCAAGGGAACAGTGAGGCATTTACAAAGTGGCATGAAATTAAACAGGACATGTTTGGGAAAGGCATCCTAATCACTACATGTCACGGGCTGCTGTAGGAAAGCCCAGATTACCAGAACAAAGGCAAGGAAGAGCTCTTGATATAACTTAGAGAGGGACTTTAAACAATGGAGAGGAAAATATTTCAGGCTAACTGCTTAGCACAAACTGTTTGAAGGGTTCTTCCCTCGATTTTAGTCTCTCGTTGCCCTGAAAATTATCTGGTACTGTATTCATGTAAGCACGGTTTAATGTCAGTGAAAGGCTTTAGCCCCTCTAATTCTGCATCTTTTCCTTTTCAACCTCTCCTTTGGGCACCGAGCATTATCTCTTCCCGGGATCAGTTTTCTGTGCCTTATTCCGGCTCGGCCTGGGAACGATGTCTCGGTTCCCGACATCAGGCGGGAGCTGGGTGATAATGCGGGCGAACGCTTTCCCACGTTCCCTCCCCAGCGCCGCGGTGCCAATCCCCCATTGTGTCCCACGCTCCCCAGCCCACCTGCTCCTCTGGGAGCGGGGTATTATCCCCGGGCGATTCACAGTCGATTTGCCATGCTGTAATGGATGCTTTCCCATTGTCCCGCCCGCGCCGGGATTGGCTGCGGACTGTGGGAACCTCCGAGTCGCTCCGGACCCAGACATTTGTATGCGGCCCCCGCGTATAAATAGGGCAGATCCCGGCTCCCTTCTCCAGCCCGAGCTGAACCAGAGCTTGGGATAGCGCTCTCCCCGGGAATCCCAAGGCCCCGAGGGAAGCACAGAGTGAGTATCCGCTCACACCGGGCAGGGCCGGACCCGTTCGGGGGCAGGAGCTGGGGAGGGGGAGCCTCGCTGCTCACGGCCCCTTCCCCTCCTGTGTTACAGCTCGGGAACAGCGCCGGGCACGGGATTTACACGGCCTCGGGCAGCTGGGGATGCTCCTGGAGAAGGGGTTCGGAGGCACCGGCCCGACTCCGAGTTGGAGAAAGGAGCCGTCCCGGGGGTGGCCGTGAGCCCCCCGACCCACGGGCGAGGTGAGTACCCCCGGCACACCCAGCGCCTTTGTGGTCGGGCAACACTCCGGCCGGAGCCTCCCCCGCAACCCTTCCCTTCTGTAGCCCTTCCCTTCTGTAACCCTTCCCTTCGCTAACCCTTCCCTTCTCTAACCCTTCCCTTCTGCCCTTCCAGCACCCGGCACGAGCCCGCGGCGGGATCATCGCACCCGGAGCCCCGGGGCAGCCCCGCGATCCCCGTCTGCCCGTCCCACGAGCACAGAAACAGGGATGGAGCAGAGCTGCCGCCTCCAGAGGTCACGACCAGCACCCGAGGACTCTGGTTCCTCCCCTGCCAAACCCACAGCACCGAATCCCTCCCGCAGCCTCCGGAGGCCTCGGCAGTTCACCATCCCGCTTCCATGATCCCTGGACATTTGCTGGTATTCCAGAGGAGCCCGTGACTTGCTGGACAAGTCCCCCCACTCCTCTCACGAGTAGGGAAGAATGTTTCCCTTTTGCAGAGCGTTGCTCTGCTCGGATGTGTTGCTTCCCTTCTTCCAGAAGGACCGGGATGATCCCACCGCGGGGAGAGCGAGTTGTTCTGAGGGAATGGGAGCTGTATCCTCCTGCTGGGAGGGCTGGGAAGGGTCGTTCGGAGAGGAACGACGGCTGTTCTTGACCTCTGTGAGGTTCTCCGTGTATATCTTCTGGGAAAGCTGAGGTGGGCAGGACAGAATTCCCAAAAGTGTCCGTTCAGGAGGAGCCTTTTCCTCTGAGACTCCCCGGTGTCCCAGGGTATCCACACCTGAGTGTGGCTGGAGATGGGGGGTCTCAGAGCAACTCACTGGACACATTTGGGAATGTGCCCTTCCCACGGTGCCATCAGGGCTTCTATAACATTTATAGTCTGTGCTGGGCGTGCTCTGGAAATGGTTAAACCATAAAACCCAAACGATGTAGAGGAAATTCCTCGGGATGTCTTGCTCACAGACCAGGGCTGTTTGTGAGGTTCAGGATGTGTGTGTGTGTGTGTGCCTTTTGTAAAGGCTAAAGCTCCTTTTTATGTCCTTATAGGAGAGAAAGTTACGGCCGTGCTGCCGAGTTTACAAGGAATATTTATCAAAGTCTTTCATGAAAGGCAGGTGTATAAATTATATTTACTCTTGGGTACCCTTTTACCAGGGGAAAATGGGAATTCCTTACTGTCCTCGGAGGATGCTGTGACGTGTTCTGTGCGAGCTGCACCAATGTATAAATCTGTGTCAGAGTTGTGTTGAACTTCAGAAACTGCAAAAAATTTTAATGCTTAAAAATAAATAAAAACCTGTTAAATAAATTCGAAGTTGTTATTTTTTTGAGTAGTTTTTACAGCTGCTTTCCCCGTGGTCAGTGGACACGAGGCAGATTTCAGTGGAAGCAAAGATATTCAGTATTGCCACTGAACTTTCCCACCAGTTCTGTGTCCATTGGGAACCCCTGCAATGCTGTTTTCCACAGCAGAGGATCCACGGCTCAGGAATATCCAACCCCAGCTCCCTCAATGCCAGACAAAAATAGCAGCACATCCATGCAGCCAATTCCTCGGGAATTCAGAGCCAGGAAAGGTCACTGCAAGGGTGAACTCGGGAAAACTTATGCCTGACTCCCAAAATCATGGAATGGTTTGGGTTGGGAGGGACCTTGTTCTGACCCCTTGTCACAGGCAGGGACACCGAACACAGAGAGGGCTTCTGGTTCAGAGATGGAGTTTTCCAAGGCAGTCCATGGCACATTCCACGTTCCCGGGGACGCACCCAAGTCACAGAACACTCGGAAATGCGGTGGATTAAAATCCCTTAATTAAAATTAGAGGGGTTGGCTGAAGGGGATACGTGTGGAGCTGCTCCATATCTGTGCGTGTCCAGCAGCCTCCTGGCCCTCCCAGCGCCCCCCGGGGGTCTCTGCGCCCATTCCCCACCCTCCCTCACCCCGAGGAGTGTCTCACCACCCCCCTCTCATCCAGATCCTCCCCGGGGGTCTCTCCGTGTCTGTGTATCCCCCCACCCCGGGGGTCTCTCCGTGCCTGTGTGTCCCTCACCCCAGGGGTCTCTCCATGTCTGTGTGTCCCCCCACTTCGGGGTCTCTCCGTGTCTGTGTGTCCCCCCACCCCTGGAGTCTCTCCGTGTCTGTGTGTCCCTCACCCCGGGGGTCTCTCTGTGTCTGTGTGTCCCCATCCCGGGGGTCTCTCCGTGTCCGTGTGACCCCCCAGTCCGGGGGTCTCTCCGTGTCTGTGTGACCCCCCAGTCCGGGGGTCTCTCCGTGTCCGTGTGTCCCCACCCCGGGGGTCTCTCCGTGTCTTTTTTCCCCTACCCCGGGGATCTCTCCCTGTCTGTGTGTCCCCCCCATCCCGGGGGTCTCTCCGTGTCTGTGTGTCCCTCACCCCGGAGTCTCTCCGTGTCTGTGTGTCCCTCACCCCGGGGTCTCTCCGTGTCTGTGTGTCCCCATCCCGGGGTCTCTCCGTGTCCGTGTGTCCCACCCGGGGTCTCTCTGTCTCCCCCAGTCCCCCCCGTGTCCCCCCCGCGCTCTCCCTCTGGCCCCGCCCCCTCGCGGTGGGCGGGGCCCCCGCGAAAGGCGCGCGCCCTGGCCTCGTATTATGCAGATTTATGCGCATACATTTGCATAGCAGATGAGGCCGCGAGGGGAGGGAGGGAGCGGGTCGCGTTCAAAATGGCGGAGCGCGGCGGGCGCGGCAGCGGCGGCGGCGGCCACGGCAGCCTGGACAAGAGCATCACCCTCCCGCCCGACGAGATCTTCCGCAACCTGGAGAACGCCAAGCGCTTCGCCATTGACATCGGTAACCGGACGGCGGCGGGGGAGGGTGGAGGCACAGAGGAGGGGGCGGCGGGGCACGGGCGGCGGCTGCGGCCCCGCCGAGGGGACCCGCCGGGTGGTGTGCGCGGGGCATGCTGGGATTCGTAGTCACTGACGGCGCACGGGTTATGGCGGGGCGCGGGGAGGGCACTACAGCTCCCGGCGGGCCGCGCAGCGGGGGTGGTGGCGCGGAGCGCCACGGGAGTTGTATTCCCGCTGTCCGCCGGCGGCGCGGATCAGTGGGGGGAGCGGAACTACAGCTCCCGGCGGGCCCCGCGCGGGTAACGGGCCTCGGGCAGGGCGGCTCGGCCGGGGCTGCCCTTGGCGGGCAGGGGGGCACCGGGAGAGCCTGGGGGGGCTCGGCCGGACCGGCCGGGGGGCGGCGGGACCGGGGAGAGCTCGGCCGGACCCGCTCGGGACACCGGGACCGATGGGGGGGCTCAGCCGGACTGGGGGGCGGCGGCTGCGCCCCCTCAGAGCGCCCCAGGCCCGAGTGCGGAGCCCCCCGGCCCAACCCCGGCCCAGCGCCTGGAACGGGCCGGGAAGAGACGAAAAGGGCCGTGGAGGGCGGCGGTGACACGGCCCGGGCAGGGCAGGGGGGCAGGGGCTGCCTCAGGCACCCCAAAAGCCCTGTGCGAACCCCGAGCACACAACAGCCCCGATTTCCACATCCCGGCCCGAGGGACGGGGGCACACGGCAGGTGACACACGGCAGGTGACACCTGAGTGCCACAGCGGGGACACCGCTGAGCCCGGGACAGGCTCACCCGGGCAGGGATTAGCGGCCATTCCGTGCACACCCACACGAGTGCCAGGTCACACGTTTTGCTTCTGTTTTGCAGCTGCAAGGTCAGTCGAACTATTTAGGAGAAAGGCCAGGGGGAAAAAATAAAAAAAAACAACCAAAAAAAAGGCAAGACTCCTCAGGTTAACCCTGCTCCGTGTGCTGGAGACTCACTGCGGGGTGGGAAGGAAACCTGCACCACAATAAACAACCTTGTCGTGTCACCTGTCTGCTCTGCTTCGCTCCCTCAGAAACTGCTGTTTTCGTGGCTGTTAAAATAACAGCTGGAACTGGCCCTTTCTGCGGGTCAGCGTGGAATTAGAGTTGTGGGATTAGTTATAAAACCTGGCTTCATGTCTCAGCTGGTGTTCTGCATGGATTTAAGTCTTTAAAAACTGGGAGAGGAAGGGGATAATGTATAAAGCGTGGCTCTGCAGACCATGCATCTGGTGATGAGTGAGCTGGGGGAGCATTTGTGTCGTCGTCAGTGTTGTACAAACGTGGCATTCCAACACAAGCTTCGTGCTCCCTCAGTTCAGAGGGGTGGAGGGAAGCTCAGAGCACCCTCACCAGCAGAACAGACTGTGGATTTTGTTTACCAGAAGCTCTAAAGCATTGGCTGGGACACTGAAATCAGATCCCAGGTCAGGGAAGCTTTACTGGTGTTGCAACTATAAGTGTCTGTCATGGTCGCTCTACGTTGGCCTCACTTCAAGTTGTCAGGAAAAAAACCCCACATGTTGCAAATAATAAAGGCTACATGTTGCAAATATTTTCCTAATAAAAATATTGGAGCACTGAGGAAGAGCTGACAGTGCTGTTATGAAGGCAAAGGCATCAGCACAAGGGATTGTCGTTTGTCTCCTGATTATTATAAGGCACAGAGTGCAGTGCCACCATATTTAGCCATCATTTAGGATCTGACATTGCCAGGTTTTTATTTACTTTCAGGACTTTAACATTAACCCAGTGGTTGGTCACAGTTACCCTCAGGCCTGGAGCACTCAGCAATGTGGTGGAAAACACTGAAATTATTCAGTGTAACTTCAAAAATTCAGTTTTACAGGTCAGATGCAAAGACAGGTCAAGGGGTTGAGTTCTGTTTCTAGGGGAGAGTTGAAAGTTTTATTGCCATGAGCAGACTCGAGGCCTGAAGAGGGTGAGGAGGCTGCTCTGCTCAGACTTGCACTTTTGGGCTTGAGAAACACCATTCTGAGCATTCTTTACCCCAAAGCCAAGAACAACCTTGTGAAATAGTTACTCAGAGTCACCTTCTAACCGGCCACAAACTTGCAGACTTGTCCTGGGTTAAGAGTATTATCAGGAACATTATTTAAGTGGTGCTGCTGAAACACTGATTGTGCACAAGGGTTCATTGCTCAGCTGTGGCAAAACCAGTGAGAAAATCCTCTTACAGGCAGCAGATCTGGGGGGTTCCAGAAAGTTTCCAGACAAGGTTAATAACAGCATTACATGCATCAGCCTGGCTAATTAAGAACTTGCACTGCTCACCTTCAGTCATCCCCCAGCACTGGGCACAAGCTCAGCTGGTGGAGCTTTTCCCTCCATGGGGTTTAACCAGGCCAGGGGTTCCTTGGCTCACTGCATTTCCCTTCATTGTGTCTGGCTTTACCTGAGGAGACCTGGAGAGCCAAGAACTCTGGCATAAGCACGAGTTCTGTGGTTTAAGGTGAGGCATTAATCATAACTTGTCATCTCTTTACGAACAGGTGGCTCATTAACCAAGTTGGCTTATTATTCAACTGTGCAGCACAAAGTGGCACGAGTGAGATCCTTTGATCACTCTGGAAAGGTGAGAATTCCAGCAGGGATCAGCTGCAGGGGGTTGACTCACAAGAGGGAGGTGCTGGACTGGCTTCTCAGGGGGAAAACAGAAATTTTATCCAAAACCCATTTAATGACTTGTTCTATATAAAACTTTTTGGAGGTGTTTGTATTGCCAGGTAGTGTTTGAAATAGTTACTTTCCAGACAGGTAAGAGTGGTGCTTTTGTAAAAAACCCTACTCCTACACAGACATAACTTTTGTCATCCAGAGAGGTTTCATGGGTGTCTGGTGCATGGGAGAATTGATTATCTCAGCTTAAGGAGAATTAAGACTTGTGAAACTCTGACCTTCTTTGACAGAGCTTCAGGTGTTATATTTAATGGCATTAACACAGTTTCAAGGGAAAAAAAAAGCACAAGTATTGATGTTCAGTAGTTTAGCATTTAACCTTGTTTCTCAAAGAGAGATCTCTTAAGAAATTCTTTTCTCTTTTAAAGGACATAGAAAATGAACCCTTGTATGAAATATCTGTTCAGGAAGAGATCACAGCTCGACTTCACTTCATTAAATTTGAGAACACTTACATTGAAACCTGCCTAGATTTCATCAAAGACCATCTTGTCAATACAGAGACAAAAGTCATCAAAGCTACAGGTGGTGGTGCCTATAAATTCAAAGATCTTATTGAGAAGAAGCTGGGGTTGAAGTAAGTGGAACCGTTTAAACTCAGTTATGGGACTGTGCTTCTCCTTTGATGAGGTTTTGGAGGCCACCCTTCCCTTTGCCACCCACACCCAGCAGGGCTGTGCTTGTCCCAGAGATAACAATATCAGGGGCTGACAGAGGGAGCTGAGCCAGCACAGGGGGGCAGGGAAGAGAGGAAAGCAGGGCATTATCACAGCCCTTTCCTGGGAAGGATTTAACTTACTCCCACTCCAAAAGCTTCTAACATATTCCTGGGCATGCTCAGAATTAACTGATGTAATACAGTCACTATAAACCTCCTACCTAAACTCCATGCACGGGCTTGCAGGAGACTAAAGGGCAGCCCCATGAATTCACAGATCAGAAATTTACTGTTCAAACTTCATTAGCAAACACCATATGCTAAAAATCTACTGCAATTATAGCAAAAATGTCATTAATTTACCCCTAATATTAAACATTACCTGGTGTTGCTGTGGAGAACTTCAAGGCTGTGCAGTACATCCCTCAGCCTCCCTGCTCAGCTGCTTCCTCACTGCCTTTGCAAACTGCTTTCTTCTCCTGATAGGTGAGGTTTTGGTAAGTTTTGTTTCACACCAGCTCACATCAGTACCTTACTGGCTGTTACTAACTAGCAGTTATTCAAGACAAGGATCAATTAATCAAGACACGGAGCAATTTCCCCTCTTTTCTTGTGTGGTGCAGCCGCTTTTGGTTTTCATTTGGTCATGACATTCTCAGTTGGTCCCCAGGCAGCAGCACCTTCTCCACCCTGGCACACATGAAGCATTCTGTAGTCACTGAGGTGTGTTTGTGTGTTTTCAACAAGGTTTGTGGTATTTCATGTAAGAATTTCCCATGAGTCAGTGACAGTACGTAGACACAGAAGTTGACAGAAGTCAGTAAGTGGAAGCTGACTTATCATTCATCTTGTCTAGACCACATATCATGTTCCCAGACTCCTGGCTCAGGATATGTCCTGTTGTGAATGCTGCTACTCTTGTGAGAAGTCTCTTTTCCTGTTGTTAATCCCAGCTGTAGGCTCCTCACAGTCCCTTGGATCTGTCATAAGCAGGTGCTGAAATGCTGAGGAGGCCTTTTGCCCTTTATCAGAAGGCAGGGGAAGAGCAACAGACAATTATTCCATGATGGGGAATTGTTTCCTTAGGTTAATGTCCAGCTCAGCTTCCTGACCTACTTTGTGGCAGCAGTGCAGGGACAGGGCAGGAGGGAGGACAGGAGCCAGAGAGGGGGGCAGGACTGTTTGTAGTGACAGCAGGAGTGACATTCCTGTGTCACACAGCTCCAGCCTGGCACGGGAGGGAGCCAGGGACATGTGCACGGGGAGGGTTCCTGTTCCAGGGATTTGGACCTTTGCCACGTGGTGTGAAAGCCTCTGTTTGTTTGTGAGCTCTGTGTAAACTGCTGCTGGAAAAGCAAACTGGGTTATCAGCAGGGCTCTGGGACACTGATGCCGGGCTCTTCCTCCCCCTCAGGGTTGATAAGGAAGATGTAATGACCTGCCTAATTAAGGGGTGCAACTTTGTGCTGAGGAACATCCCCCACGAGGTGTTTGCCTACCAGAAGGACTCGGACACGGAATTCCGGTTCCAGACAAACCACCCCAACATTTTCCCTTATTTGCT
This sequence comes from Neopelma chrysocephalum, assembly GCF_003984885.1. Classification (NCBI taxonomy): domain Eukaryota; kingdom Metazoa; phylum Chordata; class Aves; order Passeriformes; family Pipridae; genus Neopelma; species Neopelma chrysocephalum. The sequence continues at coordinate 1,126,892 of NW_020897842.1, read as the reverse complement.
GGTGAATATTGGCTCGGGGGTTTCCATAGTGAAGGTGAGTGGTTGCTGAAGGGATTTATTGGGGAATTTGACAAAGGTGATCTCATACATCTCACTGTTTCTTCTTGGGTAATGCAAGGTTTGGAAAGAAAATAATGCTTTAAAAAAAATTTATTTATTTCTATTACAGCGTTACGAATGGTTTTCCATGTCACTACCATAATTTCTTTTTAATCACATTTAATTTGGTGTTTAGAGAAGTTCTTAAATTACCTGATGAGGACAAAGGCTGTCAGATCAAAGTGATTTTTTTTTTTTAATGTTTGTTTTGGCACACTGTTGATGGGACCCAATTTAATATCTATATTTTGGATTAGTGGCCAAGAATTAAATACAAAGATTTCAAAAACTGCTTGTGGTGTAAGTATGTGGAACATGCACTTGTCACCTGCTGCTGACACAGTTAAATAGTTACACTAATTCCACTGTTCCAAACCCTGCACTCTCATGTCAGTCTGTGTGTTCAGAGTTATCCCAGGGCTTTCCAGACAAATCTGCCTTGTTTGATTGACAGGTAGAAACAGAAGACAAATTCGAATGGATTGGAGGGAGCTCAATTGGAGGTGGAACCTTCTGGGGTCTTGGAGCACTGCTCACCAAAACAAAGGTATCCAAGTGTCTGTTTTAAATGGGATTAAATGAGTGCTCAGAGGAAGCTTGGAATGTTGGAATGCCAAACTCTGAATAGGGAGAAATAGCTATTTTGAATAGTTTGTGTAGGAAAGCAGTTCCTGCAGCAGTGTCTGCAGAAACAAAGCAGAGAACACCCAATTACTGCCCCATGTCTGGGAGCAGAGAGCAGGAATTCTGCCTCTGGGTCACAATGTACAGTTTCAGGGGTTCCTCACTTAAATCCCAGGCTGGTGATCTGCCAGGACAGGGGCTGAATTGGTGCTGCCCTCCTCAGCTCTTACATCATGCTGGTCTTTCCTGTGCCAAAGAGCCACGTGCCTCACATGAGTGTGCTGAATGGCAGCAGTGTAGGGAAAGCTGCAGTTCCATGTGCACCAGATAAGAAAATGTCAAAGGGAGGACACAGCTTGCTCTGTGCTTTTTGTTTGATGCTCTTAAAGAGGGAATCTCACAACATGACAGTGCCTGCTCTTAGTTCTGTCTTGATTTTGTAGAAGAAATTCGAGGTAGCAGAGTTATAAATTAAGTATTGGGATAATGCAGCTTGCCTGCAAGTTTAATTTCAGGGACATTAATTCTGCAACAGTAAAAGCACACTGAGGCTCTTCTTCTGAAACTTTTTGTTTTTCTCTCATGCTTCAAGGAAACATAATTCTGTTTCCTCTTAGTTACTGTGTTTCTGACTTCATTCCAAGATATGAGATGCACAAGACTGTTTTATATGTGCAGATCCATCCTTAGTTTTCAGGGAAATTCAACAAAAGATTTGCAGATAAGAAGGGAGATTAAAGGAGCTCTGCTCAAGATCAGTCTGTCTGATCAGACATAGACTCTAGATAATCTTTTAATTAGAAATAATCTATCTTTTACCAGGAGGGTTAATTATAAGGCAAGCCAAACCCCCTGGTTTTGGTCAATAAAAATACCCTGGGTTTATGAGCAAGGTTCTCTGGCTGTCCAGGAAAGCTGTGCTAACTCTGCTTCTCCTCCTCAGAAGTTTGATGAGCTGCTGCAACTGGCCTCCAAGGGCCAGCACACCAACGTGGACATGCTGGTGAAGGACGTGTATGGAGGTGCCTACCAGACCCTGGGGCTCAGTGGGAATCTCATTGCCAGCAGCTTTGGGAAGTCCACGACAGCAGACAAAGGTACTGGGGCACAACAACTGCCCAGCCATCCCCCCTGGCCCCTGGAATCATCTTTGTAGAGATCAAACAAGCAGAGCTGAGAACAATCACACTCCTTCTCATGACCTTGTGTTTTGTCTGCATAATGTTTCATTGATTAAAAATATTATCTGGTGCTGCTTTGCAAGCAGACACTTGGATTTTCAGTTTGGGACTGCCTGTCTAGGGAAAAGGAAAAAAAGGAGTCTAGTTAGTCCAGGGTTGATTAATTCCTATGGGACATAGATATGGCTTTCTGGGCTCCAAAAAGGCCCTGTGGCAGGGGTTTGCTGTAATTTGCAGTTTCTTTTCAGTGTTACAGTGAAATGCCTGCAGTCTGTCTCAGGTCCAGGCTGATGGTCCGTGGTTCCTAGAGAGAAGAAACTTGGGATTTCTTGCCATTTCCTGTTGGCCTTTCCAACAGGTTTTTTTCCCAGAAATATTTCCCAGAGACCGAGTTTGTTTTTCACGATGCCTTCAGCCAAATGCACCCTCCTCCTTGTTTGAAGTACCTGTGTTTTTCTTTCCCCAACTGTAGGCTCTTGGTTAGGAAAGCACGGTCCTTGTGAGCTTCCTCAGCCGCCTTTCATTTGATTTACTGTTCCTTCCCTTTAAGAGTTTTCCAAAGAAGATATGGCAAAAAGTTTACTGCACATGATCAGCAATGACATTGGCCAGCTGGCCTGCCTCTATGCCAAACTGCACAACCTGGATAAGATCTACTTTGGAGGGTTCTTCATCCGGGGCCACCCCGTCACCATGCGCACAATAACCTACAGCATCAACTTCTTCTCCAAGGTAAGGGCAACAGAGACTCTCCTGTAGCAAAGGCACGTGTTTAGTCGTTTCTCTAGGATGTTTAGGTACTTTAATAAGTGGATTTGCACATGAAGTAAAGCTCAGAGGGCTGCTCTTTAGGTAGGTGAGGCAGGGCTGTGTTGTGGGAGGGGTAAAATCACTGTGAAGTGCCTGGGAGTTGTGTCCAGCCCTTTTTCTCCCTCCCTCTGTTATTATTTTTGATTGACAGTGTCTCGTAGCTGCCCAGTGATGAGTTTTCACTGTGTTCTTAGATAGCCACCATCATTATTCAATTCCTCTTGCTGACTTGCACCTTCCCACCCTCAGGCCCTGCAGCGTGGGGTCCTTCTGCCCAAACAGCAGTTGGCATCAGTGGGGTTTTGTTGTTTGTTGTTAAAAATAATCAAACCCCAAATCAACCAAGCTGAAGTTCTTTGCAGGTTTTGGAGCTCTGGAAAATACTGACGATTTTTCACTAGGAAAAAGGTCAAGTCCAAAAGCTCATTAATGACTACTACAGGTAGATTAGCTCCTGCACTTTTGGAATTTTATAGATGACACCATTTTTCCCATCTCAGTGCTTCAGGCAAGAGACTCCTGTATGCTGCTTTTTTCCCTTTTGTTTCACCATTGTGGCCCCTTTCTGCCAAACTTTGGGTTCCAAGAAAACTATTGCAAAACTGCAGCTTTGGGTTCTTGAAAGAGTCACTTCATCAGCAGTTCTGTGTCCAGTCCAAATCCCCCTGTGAGCTGCTGTTCTCCTGCAGCTCCCCTCAGGTTCCCACAGTCCCTACTGATTTCCTTGGAGAAGGAAGTGTCTCACTCAGCCTGGGAGAGCTGAGGGGCCCCGCTGCAGGATGTGTTCTTCCCCCCAGCATTCCTGGATTTTATATTAACAATTAAACTGTTTGGATGGGGGATCTCTTGGCTAGGGACAACCCACTGTGTCTGCACGTGGTTGAACAATGAAATAAGGGCAGTGAGCAGGGTCTCAAACATGTTGGATGCACACACTGAGCCTGGGAATCACAGGCCCTTGGATTTCCAGCCTGTCCAAGCAAGAGGAGTTGAATATTCATGGCTGGTGCAGTGCAGGCACTGGCTCCCCGTGCTCTGGTGGGCAGCCCTGGCACACCCCACCCCTGCCTGTGTTTGCAGCTGTGCAGGAGCTGTGCAGTGATGTGTGAGAGCAGCTCCTCCTCCAGCTCAGTCAGCAGCACCACTTAACGTTACTGAATGTGTGAGAATGTAGCACAAATGAATATTGCCATCTTCTAGTTGTTTCTATTAAATTTAAGTGTAAAACTAGTGACAAAGAAGTGCCTGTTAGCCCTCAGGGACCATCCAATTGCAATGTTTCATATTGTGGCAGGGAGAGGTTCAGGCATTGTTCCTGAGACATGAAGGCTACCTGGGAGCCATTGGGGCATTTTTAAAAGGAGCTGAACAAGACAGTAAGTACAGCACTGCTCTGTTCTGTATATGCTGTGTTCTGAAATGTCAGTGTACTGTCCAAGTTTCTCTTGAGAGGCTGCATGTAAGCTGTTGCCTAAATAAATACATTTGGCACTACTAAACACAGATGCTGGGCTTTGGGTTTATACATTCTGGCAGGGACATCCTAATTTCTCACTGGATTTCCTGCTCACCTTTGAGAAGGCAGCAGGACTGGGCTCTTCTCTTCTCTGCATTTCTGCCAAGAGCAGTCAGAACTCTAAATCCACTGGGGAAATGTGGTTTTGGAGAACTTTCCCCCTCTTTAAGAAGCCACTTCTGAATTCAGTTAATGTACTGAGGAAGACCAGCATCTCCAAACTGTGTTCGTTTGAGAGTGAGAAGCCTCACAGATGAGACCCTCCTGTCCAGCACTCCCTGGATACAGGGGGCTCAGAACTCCTTGGATACAGGGGGCTTTGCTGGAATTCTGCCCTTTGAGTTTCCTTTTTCCCTTGTCAAGGCACTGGCAAGCCAGGCAGTGCCTTAGTTATAGTGGGACAGAGAGTGAGGCTGTTCATGGTACTCAGTTGTAGTAAGTATCAGATACACCTCAGAGTAATGGATGTGGAGTTCTGTTCATCCCCATTTCCTAGGGATGGGCAAGGAATTCAAGACATTGCTTCTGCAGCATGTACTGTACACCTGAGCTCATTAAACAAATCTTCTTAAACAAATCTAGAAGTAACTTCAGTGTTTTTATGAAACTTATATTGTGCTTTGAGAGTTCTGTAATTCTGTTTTGTCCATAATGGATCTAGATTTAGAAGTAAGAAATTGTGCTCAGTGATAGTGCTTTGAAGGCATGCTGGTTGATGACAAGGAAAGGGGGTTAAAAATAATGATTGTAGAACTTAAATTGTCTCCTGTCTCATTCAGGTTGAAGCTCTCTGGAGCAGGTAATTCACTGAGTGGTTGAAACGTTTCTTTTGGGGGTTAGAGGGAAAAATGCTGTTTGCTGTTAAAGACAAGGGGAGCTGGCTTGTGTAGTGAGGCAGCTGCTCAGGAGGGGTGCTGGCTCTAGACTCACTCACAGGAGTATTTCCAGTTTTATTTTCAGATTATGTGTGTCTCTGTCTTTCTCTTTTCTAGATCCAAACCAGTACAGCTGGGGAGAGAATTATGCTGGGAGTTCTGGTCTTATGAGCACATCCCCTGATGTTTACCCCATGCAGAGAACACGGAGTGGTACAGTATGTGGGGTCCTTCCTAGAGCTGTGTGTGTTCTCTTAGCAGTGGTGGTGTGGGAATAGGTCATTCTTCTCCAGCCCTGGGACTCCTGCTTGCCCAGAGAAGTGACTGACCTGGTGTCTTGAGTCCTGTGATGTTGTCTTGTGTCTTGTGTGGTGTTTGATGTCCTCTCATAGAACAGACTGTGGCTGCTACTTTGTCTCACTCTCCTTCACCAACTTGGTCTTATTCTCCTTCACCAAACCAGGGGGGAACGTTTGTCTCCTGCCCTTTCTCTGAAGCAGCTGGATTTTGCTACAGCTGAAACACTTCAGAATTTGGAATCTGATGTTCCACTGTCTTTAGGCAGCGTTGATTCACTTCCTGTGAGAAGACAAATATATGATGGGACAGAAGAGCACAAGCCCAGTCATCTCTCAAACACTGACAGTACAGTAATTCTGATTTCACAGGAAAACTGGCATTAAACTTGATAATTCCTGCCTATAGGGTGGGCATGGATGAATAATATAAATTGTCTGCAACTCTGTCAGTCTTAACTGTGGGTGGATTTTTGCAGCCCTTGTACTTGTTTAACTTGCTCTGAATCCACTTCTGAATGAGTTGTAATCCATCCCTTTCCCTTTGTCACCTAGTTTGACATGCTGGAAATGGACAGGTTGGAGAGACCACTTGTGAACCTGCCACTGCTGAAAGACCCTTCCACCTACATCCCAGACACCGTGGACCTCACAGATGATGCCATGGCCAGAAAATACTGGCTCACCTGCTTCGAGGAGGCCCTGGATGGGGTGAGTGTCACACAACAGTCCTGTGGCTGACACAGGTATTTGGCAAATAAATCTGTGAGCCAACATGTTTATCCTGCAAAATACTGCTGCTGTGTCACCCCTCTGTGTGTAAGTGCAGCCCCTCTTCCTGCACCAGAGGCACCTGACTTTGTCCCAGGCTCCTAAGGAAGTGCTTGGCACCTTCAAAGGCACAAGTGTTCCTCTCCTGTGGTGCTTTTCTTCAGGTGTTTTCAAAGCATTTTCTCTCTTTGATAGCACCAGCACCTCTCTGTACAGAGCTGCAAGCAGGACAGTTATACAACCAAAGGGCAGAGATCCCTGGGTTGTTCCTGCTCTGGGGACAGTCCTGCTGCCTCACAGCCACTCTTCCATGGGGAGAGCACGACTGACTCAGACACCAGTTCTTTTTCCTGCTCTCAGGCTGGTTCAGTCAGTCCCTGCAGTAAACAAGGAGAGAACACAAGGGGTCGATGTGGACCAACAGCTCTGCCTGTTTCTCCTTCTGTGTGTGTGTGTGTGCATTCGTTGTTTTCCCCTCCTATGAGCAGTTAGAACTCGTGTTTAATTTCTGAAAGTGCAGTCTGGAAAATAAACTTGAAATCTTTGGGGAAAAGAGGCATTGAAATTGCCCTTTGGTGGCTGCAGGGAAGGGAAGCTGGGAGGTGCTGAGTGGGAGGGAGCAGACGGGCCCCAGGCACTGAACAGGGTGGCAGATGGAGGGGATATTTCTCAGGCTGAACTTCAGAGCAGTCACACGGAGGAAGAATTAATTTGGTAACTCCAGTGCTGCCCCATTTGTGTCCCAGGTGGCAAAGAGAGCTGCAGCCAGTCAGCCAGACTCCGTGGATGCTCAGGAGAGAGCGGAGAAGTTCCGACAGAAATACTGGAACAAGCTCCAGACACTCAGGCAGCAGCCCTTGTAAGTGCCTTTACCTTCCCTTTGGCATCACTTGCTGCTTCCTCTGAGGCAGCACATCCAAAGCCAAGCAGGCTGTGGAGCTGAGAGGACTGAAAGCCAAGCAGGCTGAAGGCTGCAGCAAGTTGCTGTGTCAAACATCAGGTTCTCTGCACAGAGCTTTTGGATTTCATGTGTGGGAATTGAACAGAAAAATTGTACCTTGGCAGAAAACTCGTTATTAAAAATTTGTGCATGGTTATTAAAAATGGCAGCAGGTTAATTCAAGTATCTGGCCTTGCTCTGAACATTTTCCCTCCCTGTACTTAAATAATCTGTATCATAGATTTACCCCTTAGGACAAGGGTTTAGCACATAAGACATTTAGGTTTAGTGCTTGTGTGAGGTGCTGTGACTTAGGGAGGAAACAGAGAAGAACTTTTTTTATTTGAAGTGGTTGATCTGTTTTTCTTCCTTATTCCAGTGCATATGGTACCTTAACAGTGAGGAGTCTCTTGGATACAAGGGAACACTGTTTAAACGAGTTCAATTTTCCAGATCCCTATTCCAAGGTGAGTTCTTGCCTCACAGGGTGGACAACACATATCCTGGATCATATCCTGGCTCTAATGAAGATTTTTATTAGAATTCCAGGCAAGGTTTTCCCTGATCCTAAGCACACTGATAACAGTAACTTTTCGGTCCATGAGAGACCACAAGTGTAGAGGAGATGCTTGAGCATGTTCTTGGGACTGAGACAGCCAGGGATGGGTAAGAAACTTTTGATATAAACCAGCATTTTGTGTCTGTCTTACAGGTAAAGCAGAAAGAAAATGGAATAGCCTTAAAGTGTTTCCAGAGTGTCATAGAGTCCCTGGATTCCCTGGGCTGGGAGGAGAGGCAGTTTGCTCTGGTGAAAGGACTCCTGGCAGGGAATGTCTTCGACTGGGGAGCAAAGGCAGTCTCAGAGTAGGTGTTGCATCCTTTAACAGCACCTTTTAAGCTACAGAATGTCCAGTTGTGGGTTTGTTTGGGTTTTTTTGAAGTGCACCAATCCAGCTGTAACTGCAGTTTGTGTTTCACCTTAGTCAAGTGTTGGATGTTTGCTCTCAAGTGTTGTGTGAGGGGAAGTTTCCATTTCCACCCTGTGCCTCTGGCAGACAGCTGAACATTTTTCTTTTAGCATCAGAACTCAAATTTAACGTCCAGCTGAGCCTTTTGTCTTTAACATGAGCACAAAGGGGCTGTTTCCCAGTCCTGGGACCCCCCCAGAATAACCAGTGCAGTAAAATTGCTGAGCACCTGCTGTAGAAATGTTTGAATTACAAGTATGTGAGGTGAAGGTGTGTAACTGTGGCCCCTTTGTTTCTCTCCTGGTGCAGTGTCCTGGAGTCTGAGCCACAGTTTGGATTTGAAGAAGCCAAGTCAAAGCTACAAGGTACAGGGGGATCCAGGTGGTGGTTGGAGCTGGATGTTGTGTAAATGAGGGAGCAGAAGAGAGTGGGAATGTTTGTTCTGGCAGTTCTGCTGCCCACACGACAAGGAGCCATTAGTACTTGTTAGGGTTATCTAAATACAGATCCAGAGTTTGGGTGGAATGTTCCTGTTTGTGTTCCAAAGGAATTAAATCCTGCAAACCTCCCTCCCTGAGCAGGAGCCTCAGCACAGAGAGCTCTGTCCCTGTCAGGGGACAGTGCCCTGGGAGGTCCAACACCCCCAGCCCAGGATGAGCCATTTCAGTGGCTCCAGTGCTTTAGGATGAAAATTCCATTCCAGGACTGCTCTCATTGAGCCATTCCCATAACAGAGCCCGGGAACTCTTTGGATCTAAACATTTAACATTCAAAACCTGAGCTCAAATGATTTAAAGCTTCAGTACGTGTAGAGTGAACCTCCTGCTTTGACAATGTGCAGAATTGCTGTTTGTAAGGATCAGTGCCTGTAAGAAATGCTGACCCAACTCTGTCTGTGCCACAGAACGTCCCTGGTTGGAAGATTCCTACAGCCAGTGGCTGCAGAGACTGAAGGTACGACACCACACTTAATCCACACATTAAATACTTCATCACCAAACCACCTGATTGACCCTGGGGGTTTAACACAGCTAACAAACTGTTCAGACAATGCAAAACAAACCCTGGTAACACAGTCCCAGTAATTCCCCATAAGGAAAGGAATAAAGGGATTAGTCTGACACTTGGTTACTTAGTGAGGTGCTTCTCTGAACTCCCACAGGAACTGCAGCACTGGAGCCCAGCTGCCCTTGGAGCTGCTCCAGAGACACCACAGTGTGTCCCCTCCCTACAAGGGACTTATTTCTGTACAACCAGACCCCTGAGTTTGAAAACTTGGGGCCAAATGTAGCATTTGGGTTGTTCCTGCCTCTGAGTAGGCAATTTAAACTGTCATTAATGCAGGAGCTTGTTGGAAGTAATTATCAATTAGCAAAGCGTTTTTCCCCATGTGATCTCTATTACTGTTTAATTAAGGTTAACTGAAACACTCTTGTGTCTCTGTGTAAATCTCTCAGTTGGAAATGGCAGCCCAAAGGTTTGGGTTGAGCAGACTGTGGCAACTCATTCTGTGTTACATCCTAAAGCAAAGCATCAGCTAATCTGGTGGCACGGGGGTAATTGAGGAACCTCGAGCACTGTCCTGTCAGTTCTTTATTAGGAATTAAGTGTTTTTCACTTATGCTGCTGCTGTGAACTAAGTTTCATAGCATCAGATTGGGAATAAATTAAGAGGTTAATGGAGAGTAGGCAATATCTTTTCATTTTAGGATGTCACTGCCCCCAGCAGTCCATCCTGCCCTTTCCTGGCAGAAGGGAATCCTGTTCAGCCAGCACCAGGCTGGCTTTGAGCACCCACCAAGGTAGGTCCTGACCCCCAGCGCGCTCTGGGCAGCTCTGCCCACCAGAGTGGGCCCTGCAGGGACAGCAGAGCCAGGCTGGACCCCGGGGCTGGGCCTGGCCCAACTGGCAGGTGGAGGTTTGACTGCTGCAGTTTGAGAGCCCTGTCCCAGGCACAGCAGAGGAACTCGAGGTGTTTGAGACACCAGCAGGGACCCCAGTTCCTCCCATTTGTCACAGGCTGTGCTGGGACTTTGCTGCTACAGAGACCCAAAGGCTCCAGTGTTTGAGGGTACAAATGTGGGCTCTTGGAGTGAGTAGTTGTACATAAACTGTTCCCTGCAGTGACTTGTGCTCCGTCCTGAATGCATTGGTTTTCTCTTGCAGGAGGGTCCTCCTCATAAATGTGCCTTAATTTTCGCAGATAACAGTGGAATAGACATAATTTTAGGAGTCTTTCCTTTTGTCCGAGAGCTCCTTTCTAGAGGGACAGAGGTGAGTGGTTTTCCTCGGGAATTCCTGTGCAGTGGAGCTCTGGGAACTGCTGGAAGGTGGAGCTCCCTTTCCAGCAGGACACTTCAGATTGGCTCTTCTGTGCCAAATATCTGGCACTGCAGGGGCTCACTGTGAACTCTCCTGCCACCTTCCCTCAGGTTATTTTGGCCTGTAACTCTGGCCCTGCCCTCAACGACGTCACCTACAGCGAGTCCCTGATCGTGACCGAGCGCATCGCGGCCATGGACCCCGTCATCCAGTAAGCAGGGAATGGGATCATCCAATGGGGGGGGAAAACAGAGCCCCTGGCACTCACTGAGCCCACAGTGAACTGGGTTTTGTAGTGCCTGAAATCTGCAGCCTGGACAAAAGCCAAGGCACAGGGTTTGCTTTTGTTGAGGTGAAAAATTTAGAAATTGGATCTTTCCTGACCGCCCATAAATTGTATTTCTTGTCCGTGTCTTCCCTGAGAAGTGCTCAAGCTGCTGAACCAGGAATTGTCTGTCTTAATAGAGGCAAACCCATCCATGTCACACACACACAGTGTCCCTGGGAGAGGACACAGGGCTCACTGAATAATCCTTGTGCTCAAGGAAACATGGTGTTTCCCGGTGAAGTCCCAGCAGGAAAGGAAGCCTTGGCAAAGGAGGCTTTGATATTCCTGGTTCTCTGGCTCATTCCCAGATGTGCACGACCCTGCTGAAGCAGCTGTTGAAAGGTTTTGTCTGTTTTTTTAACAAACAGCTCTGCCCTGAGGGACGAGAAGCTGCTCTTGGTTCAGACGGGCTCCAGCTCTCCGTGCCTGGATCTGAGGTAGGTGGGCAAAGTGCAGGGTTCTTGTTTGTCTCCCTCAGCTGCAGGAGGGTCAGGGATTGGCTCTGGAGCATCCCAGCCCCCTTTCCTGATGGGAGTCACTCACACACCCATGAGGAGTTGCTTAGTGTGGATTTACAGAGCTGTAACACTGCTCAGGCCCTATGGAGGTGTCTGTGTTCACGTGTTGGGTCCCTCAGCAGCTGGTCAGGTTATGGCTGATGACAGGTCCTGCAGTGACCAAAACTCCCCTGGCACTGAGCAGCATTTCACGTTAACCTATTTACTTCTGGTTAGTTTTTCTATTGAAGACAGAACTTACCTGTGTGCTCTGGAAAATCCCAACTCTGATGCATTTAATGAAGCTTTAAAATGAGGGGAGCAGGCTGCCCCGGGCGGTGGTCAGAGCACCAAGCCTGACAGAGCTCAGGAAGTGTTTGGACAGTGCTCTCAGGCACAGGGTGGGGCTCTGGGGGCTGGTCCTGTGCAGGGCCAGCAGTGGGACTGGATGATCCTTGTGGGTCCCTTCCAGCTCAGGATACTCAGTGATCCTGTGACACCTCAGTCACCTCCCTTCGATTTAAAGCGACCCCGTTCAAGGGCATCAGTAATTCCAGCCACGCTCTGGGCGTGGAGCAGCCCCTGGAGCAGCCCTGGAGTGCAGGAGGAGGGGCAGGGGGGGTTTGGGGGGTGCACAGCCCTGACCCCCCCTCGTTGCAGCCGCCTGGACGCGGGGCTGGCGGGGCTGGTGCGGGAGCGGCAGACGGACCTGGTGGTGATCGAGGGCATGGGCAGGGCCATCCACACCAACTACTACGCGGCCCTGAGGTGCGAGAGCCTCAAACTCGCCGTCATCAAGAACTCGTGGCTCGCAGACCGCCTCGGGGGCAAGATCTTCAGTGTCATCTTCAAGTACGAAGTGCCATGTAAATGATGGGCTGGGAGGAGCAGAGGATGGACTTGCACTAGTTTTACTTTAACTGTAAAGAATGTATTTTTATTACAACAGGGAAAAAAAAGAGTTCACAGGAAATTCCGTATTTATATTGTGCTTTTGTGACTTAAAAAGCAACAATATGATTCACTCTATAGTCTACACACTCAAATACATATATATGTATATCACTCATTGTTTATTTTGGTAAGTGTTTATTTTAATGCTGCAGTATTTGTGATGAAAAGACTTTATTTTTTTGTTCTGTGAGACATTCATATAGAAATATATTTAAATGTCAATGAAACCTTTTTTATACATCTCTGCCTACTCTGCCAGCAGTGACATGGCACGCACCAAATAGATTTTAAGTGCTAAGTGAACCTGACATTGCATTTTCAGCTTTTAAACTTACCTAAATCTCTCCTGCTCTGTGCAGTTCAGCTGATGGAAGGACTGATCCACTTTCTCCCCCACAGATGTTGCTCAGGCTGTGTCTGAGCTGGAGCTGTCGTGGGCTGAGATAATGACCAGCCCTGATCTCCCAGCACTTAGAACTCCCAGCCCCCCTTGCTCTCCCTGCTCTAGTCTTGTTGGATTTCCACTGTCAACCCTCATCCTCAATACCTTGTTAGCTAAAACAAAATATTGTCACCAGACAGGGACCCTTATCCTGTGCTGGGAAGGGACAAAGGACAAGCCCACGTCTGGAATTCCTTAACTCCAGTGGTTCCTTAGTGGCAGGGGCTCCCCTTCCTGGGGTTGGGATGCAGGGAAGGCCTGTTTGGGGTTACACAGCAGCACTGTCAGCTCTGATGCAGGAATGACCTTCCCAACAACCAGCATCTCCTGCTCAGAGAGGGAACACAGGCTATTTATAGCTGAAATGCTTAAGCTGTTGTTCCTGATCACAACAGTTGGACAAGAGCTTTAATGTTCCCAGGTTGCACCTCACACACTAATTAGTAGCAGAGGCTTCCCATTAACCTGTCCCCAGTCACTTACTCCTACAGGCATTTATGGACTTACAGGGTAAACTCCTAACCTAGACATGGATCCACCACTGGCCAGCTCAGCTCTGTTCTACCAGGCCATTCACTCCCTTGTTTGTCACAGTTCCACTCTGTCCCCTGTCAATTTAAAATTCTTCCAAGCCACTTGATTTCCTTCTGTGTCCAGCTGCACCACCACTGCAGAAGTGCTCTGTGTGTAATTAGAAAACCACTACTCTAGACTAGCAGAAAAACATCTTTCTACACTGACACAGCTCCTAGGACATGAACATGGTACAACCCTAACAAAGGCCCATCCCTTCAGCAAAACATTCCTAAGCATTTGCCTTTCCTGACGTCTCCTGGCTGGGTCTGGCCTTTTCCTTTATACGTAGACGGGTGCAGATCTCTTCTATGAAAACAGAGCAACAAGATTTCTGAAAGACAGAAGGGAGGGGAGAAGGGGGTGGGTGGATCGTTCTCTGTCACAGGATCCCCCTTTTCCATGTGCACAGCCCAGCCCTGGGGATGGATTGGGAACAGGAGCAGCAAGGGGCACACTCAGACACTGGTGCAGCTCCATTATGTGTCTTTTCCTGCTTGTCAAATGACTTAAGAACAGCCATAACTGAGAATAAACTTGTTACTGATCATTGCTGTCCTCTGTAACCCCCAGCACATCGGAATGAGTTTGGCTGCCTTGGGACTGCAGGTAATGTTTCTACTCAATTTTTGGGGGGATGTGGGGGGCTGTTTTATAATTGTTGTCCTGTTCAGGCTACGAAACCATCCCAGAGCCCCAGCTATGAAACGTTGGTGCTTTAAGGGATAAACACACAGCATGGCTTGCTTCCCCTCTCAGGAAGAGCAGGGGCAGATGGAGGGGCAGGCTTGGCAGGACAGGCACACCCACCTTGGCGTGCCCGGCCGTGAGGCGGCTGCTGTTGGAGAGCTCGGCCAGGGCCGCCAGGACACCGAGGGCCAGACCCACACCCAGGGCCAGGAACAGCCCCCCCAGCGCCGGCGGCTCCAGGGGGCTCCAGCGGTCCCGGCTCTGCCGCAGGCAGCTGCTCTCCCACCACTTGTTCCGCAGGTAGTCCAGGTCCCCCAGCTCCCGCAGCTTGAGCACGGCGATGGACAGGGGCTTGGTCCAGGGGGAGGCTGGAAAGGGAGAGGGAGAGAGGGATGGGGGAGATCCCGGCCACTGTCACCCTCTTGGTGACGCTGCTCCACCACCAGCGGGGCCAACCCACGTTCAGGTGTTCACTGAACACAACACCAACCACCCTGTCCTGCCACAGAGTGTGGGAACTTTGGGAAGTACCAGCAGTTGGGCCCCACAGGAGCAACCTGTCCACTGCTCCCTGCAGCGAAGCCTGGCACACCTGGGACCAAGGCAGAAGCAAACACCCACAGGAACCCAGGACACCCCAGGGAGAGGGGAGCATTTGCTTATTACAGTTCAGAGGAAGAGTCACTGGGTGCCAGTGAGAATTCCCTGCCGGTGACCCGGCCGTGGTTCTGTCTGTCCATCCCCTTGGCTACCCCAGGCCTTCTGCTCTGCCTGTGTGGGCCTGCAGAGCCTGACCCCGCTGGCAGGGGGTGTGGGGCACAGGACTCACCCTGGGTGGTGGCGATGCCGAAGCCCCGCGCCCCGATGACCTCGGGGGCCCGGATGAGGTTGCAGTGCCGGGCGGCCGCCAGGTCCTGCGAGATGGACTCCCCGATGAAGGCGTAGTTCGAGTCCATCACCCGCTGAACGGCCTCCTGGTAGGTCTTGACCAGCACGTGCTCCCTCCTCTTCTCCATGTACTCGTAGATCATCTGGTGGATGGGGTTCTTGGAGTTCTGCAGCCCAAAAGTCCAGGTGTCAAACCAAGGTGGGAAACAACCACCCAAAAAAGTGCACGAATGTGCAGGGGTTGTAAAACGATCTGGAGAACAAGAGCACTTAAAGCACTGCCCCTTGAGCCCCCTGTGATCTCTGGTGAGCACAGATTGTCCCTGACACAGCATTACAGAGGCACGGGTGTCTCAGGCAGCACTTCCTGGTCAGAGCACATGGGGAAGGCCCCTGAAGGGCAGAGGTGCTTTCTAAAGGAGAACACACAACAAAAATAGAGCTCTCTGCCTGCTTTTCTGTGAGAAGAGGGGGAAGGAGAGACGAACAGAACAACAATCCTATTATTGGAAGTATTCCAGGAAAACATAGAGTGATGAGGGTGTTCTAAGGCACGAGCTGGGCAGCTCAGCCCCTGCGTGTGTGCACGAGGAGATTCTCTGCACCTTGAAGAAGTAGAAGGTAGAGGAGCCCTCCAGAGTCCCAAACTCCAGGTTCCTTTGCTTCACGAGGTCCTCGAAGGTCTGGATGGGGAGCTGCTCGCTGCCCGAGCTCAGCAGGGCGGTGAAGTTGGCGATGTAGGCGGCGAGCAGGGCCAGGGTGAAGAGCCACCACACCACGGCCACAACCCGCACCGAGAGCGCCTGGGGCCGGGGGGTCACTCCTGCACCACAGGGAGACAGGAATCACGGGGAGGGGACGTGTGGAGGGAGAGGCACCCAGAGCTGCTTCACCCTCCCAGCTCACCTTGCAGGGCGAGTGCTCCTGCTCCAAACCAGAGGCTGTTCAGGAAGGTAAAGTGGTTCTCTTCATTCTTTGGCTCATTCCATTCACAGGGGCTCAGTCTGGGGGAAAATGACAGGATAAACCCAGACATTCATGGGGAAAAAATATAAATAATCCACATCAAGGGATCCGGTGTTCCTCCTGGGGAGATCCTGCTCCTAATGCTGGCTTAATCTGACAGGACTCAAGCTTTGTGAGCCCTGGTACTATACCCATACAAAGGTTCCTCAAAGCAAAATGCCTCCTGGTATTTCCTTAAAAACTAATCTCTTGATAGCTGAGAAAGCCCCTGACTTGAACAAACTCTGTGAAACAATTAATTTATACCTGGCGACAAGAAAGAGGCAGCAGCACGTCAGCAGGTAAGCAAATAAAAGGCCTGTCCAGGTCTCCTTGCTGAAAGGAGACAGGAAGTGGAAGAAGGACATCTCCTGAGAGACTGTGTCCTTCCGCAGCAGGATTCCAATGCCAGTCTGCAGGAAGGGGGTGGTGAAGGAAACCACCTCTTCCCTGGCCGAGGTGACTGTCAGTGGGGCCACTGCAATGTCGGCTTCCTGCAGGAGGAGAGAGGAGAGGATCAACCCTCCAGCCCCGTGAGCAGCTCTGTCCCTCAAACAGCTGCTTCCCGGGGCACAGAGGTTTAACTGAAGGGCCACCCACAGATAACAGAACATCAGCCACAGGGAATGGCACCTCAAGGGGTAACTCACAGGGTAACTCTTCCTTCCTGGAAGAGCCTGAGGCATTATTGCCATCCTGCAAGGGACAAGTCTCACCCTGGGACCCAGTCCAAGGTAAGTTTTGCCAAGATGCCTGAGATCTCAGAGTGCAGGGACAGCCAGGCAGCCCCTGAGGTGGACAAGCACTGCCCTGGGAGTGCCCTGGTGCAACAACCATTTCCTGCCCTGGCCACTGTCTCCTTGTGCCTCAGTTTTGCCATATCTGTGTTTTGGGCCAAACCCAGCTCCAAGCCTGGCTGGCCATTAGTCCTGTACCATGGGCAGGGTAACTCTGAGCAAACTGACAAAGCCCAAGAGCTGCAGCTGGTCAGGAGCCCAGAGGGGACGTTACCTTCCTGAGGATCTCCCCGATCATCCCGGTCCAGTTGCCGCCGGCGGACACGGCCCCGTACTGCCCGTCCCCCACCACCTTCACACGGTACTGGAAGCGCAGCATCCCCGCCAGGGCCCCCAGCAGGTCCATGCAGTACCCCTCCAGCTCTGCCCCCCGCACCATCACGTAGGGATCCTCCTGTGCAGGGGGACACACAGAGCTGCAACACCCCCACGGCCACAAAACACACCCTCACAGCCACAAAACACCCCCCCAGCCACAAAACACCCCCACACAGGGACATAAGTGTCAAAGCCAGCCCAAAAAACCACCTGTAAATATATGGGTGGGGAAAAAAAGGTGCCAGTGCAATCCCAGCTCTGCCCCTGCCTGTGTGTCACTGCCTTACCAGGATCGTGGTGACGGTCAGGGTGGGAAGCCCCTCAACTTGTCCCCTTGAGTCAACGCCCTGCAAATCAAAAAAAAGGAAGGAACAGTTGGATTTCAAAAGCCCAGACGTGGCCCCACCAGGCTGGAGCTTGATTGACAGCCTGGGGGTGTCAGGGGTGTGTGAGTTCAGCCAGCTCTGAACCTGCAGTGACCTCACACCGCTGCTCCCTGGCAGCAACAAGTCACAGGCCTTGCACTTTAGTGCCTGGTCCAAATAAAAATCACTTTAAATGTTGTCACAATTCTTCAGATAGTGGTAGAGCCTTCCCAAGAGATCAATTCACCGTTGCAGACAAAAGAGTAAGCAGCCAATTAGGGTCTCATTAGAGAGCAATTCCAGGAGACACAGAACAGTAGGAAACCTGAGAACAGGAGGCGAGGAAACATGGATTCACTTCTGTGGGAACACTGAGCTCAAGATACAAAAAAAAAGCATAGACACACAGCCATCCATGAACAGTGTATTTAAAACATGACCACATCTATTTCTGAATTAAGACCTTTGGCACCTACACCTTCATTAGTAGCTCTGCACCAACGAACTTACACATACCTTACTCACAGCATCATCATTCCTCCCAGCTCCTGGAAAAACACCACAACAAAATCAGATTCTTGCCAGGCTTTTATTTACAGAAAGTGACATTTCACACCCCCATTTCATAGTGCACTTCAATAAAGAGAACATTCACCCTTGACTCACAGACTCCTGAGTTTGATTCCTCCTCCACAGCACAAAGGGAAGCAGAGACAGAACAGCCCGAGTGGGGCTGGAGGAGGCTCTGATTGTCACCCACCCCCGGGGAATGGGTCCTGCACAGTCCATTTGTTTTTCTATTGCCCTCCCTGAGGAGGGGAAACACCAGCTCTGCTGCTTCCTCACACAGCTGATTCCCCCCATTCCTGCCAAGCCGTGTCCATCCCCTGAGGAAAAGCCCCATGAACAGTCAGAAGCTCCTCATCATCCAGTTCCAAGACACTGGGCTTTCTTACTCCTCCCTTCCCCTACTAGTGGCAGGTTCTGCATCTGAGATGCCCAATTAAAACCACAATTTAGTCAATATATGGCTCATTTATTGCCCAGGATGATTTTTCTGGAATATGCTTAGCATTGCTCCTCGGAATCAAAGAAAGCCAGAAAGCCAAAAAGCCCTCAAGATAAAAAAAAAAAAAAAAAAAAAGTAGGGTGTTTTCACTCTTTCAAGCAGAAGCTGTGAGTTTTTCATTAAATATAACAGCATATTCATTCATTATGTATTTACTATTCCTCCTTTGGGTTTGCGTTTTCTGGCCTCGTGCTGAACTCTACATTATTGCAAAACAAAACCTGTTTTTCCCCTCTCCACCACAGTTCTCCATGGGAGCTGGACATCTTCACAAAGGAGTTCTCTTGTCTCCCTTTAGAAACTTATTAAAGCCAGTAACAGCTTTCTGAGCCCCCTTTTGGAAGACCCGTGGGGTTTCTTGGAAGAAGACAGTGTGTTCTGAGGGCTGCAGCTCCCCCAGGGGTGCAGCAGCTCAAAGCCCCTTTGTGAGACCTCCTGAAAGGCCCAGGAGGGACCAAACTGCAGCACCAACCCCGAGCTCATGGCAGGGACACCTCCCACAGCCGAGGCCTCGCTGGGAGGGGGACAGAAGCACAAGGAGAGGAGCTCATCCCTCCATTCCTGGCTGCAGGAAATGACTGTGGCTGCAGAGCTCTGCCTTTTGTACCCTGGGCATGCCCAGCCTTCCAGGGGGAGATTTATCCTGCTGCACTCCTGGGAAAAGGCTGTGGGACTGCTCAGAACTGGCCCCTCACCTCGATTTCCTCCCCATCCTCAGCTCATCCTGCTGCAGCTCGAGGGACAGGCGACTCCCAGGAGTGCAGTTCACCCACAGTGACGGTGTTCAGGGACACCCAACCACCCTTTCCTGGCCTTTTCATCCCCCTGTCTCTGCCCTCTGATGCTCAGCAGCAGGACATTGGCAGCAGCACTCACAAGGGGGTAAGTCCCAGTCAGGGGCTGGCACAGGGTGAGCCCTGGGGATCTCACAATAACTAATAAAGCAAACTTTTAGATCAGGACAGAATCCTGCAAGCACAGGGAGTTAAAGACTGGAAGAATTAACGCTCTAAAGAAGAACCAAACCAGCTGTGGGTGCAGCCAACCCTTCTGGATCACCTTCCTCACCTGCCTGGCTCGATTCCCTCAGGAGCAGCAGGGCTGTGACCACACGGATGGTGAAGGGGAGACCTTTGTCCATCGGAGCAGAAATTCCTCCTGCCTACAGGAACCTTCCTGCTGGGGGTGAAAGGCAAGCAGTTAAAGCTGGTCCTGCAGTTCCTCATCTCTGGGTGAAACCAGGCCCTTCTATTAACTTTTTTAAAATCTCAAATTCTGCAACAAACTTTCTGCAGGGCTTCAAATAACTGTACATTGTAAATCAGCAGCAGAGTGGGCAAAACCAACCAATGCCAGGTTGTACTAAGCCTCAAAATGCTTCAATATTCTTGATTGTATTTGTTGTCAGATTAAAAGTGCCCAAGAAAACTTACCATATATGAGAGTATAAAGAAAAAAAATCCTACATGTGGTATTACTTGCTTCTGCCTGATGCTCAGAAACACTGGCTGCAGTTATCTCACCTCATTAGATTTTAGGAAATATCCCCAAACCTGCACTCCTGTGAAAACTGTTGCCACTACAGCTCAGTACTTTCCCTCACTCATTTTCTCTATATTTTTCACCTAATAAGAGAAATTAATAAAACCTACACAGAAGATTTTTTTTTTCTGGGTTAAATTTCAGTGCTGATTTTGTTATTGCTGTAAAAAAAAAACAAACCTTCCAGGTGGGAATATTTCGATCCTTGTGAAAGGACCAGAGCAAAGGAGCTGTGGATCAGCCAACATCTTCTAAAAAGTGGTGGCAGCACAAAAACTGAGCAGGTTCATCACCCACCCAGGCAGGGAAAGGAAATGCAGCAGCATCTCCAGGCAGGGAGGAACTGCACTTCTCCTGGGAGATTTCACCTAAATTATTGCTCCTTTTTCCTTACAATTTGATACATGCTCCAAGATCATCTTTCTTTCAAGTGGCCTCCTTCAAAAAACAGAACTTAAATCAGACCTGGTGATACATTGCTGGCACCACCTTGAAAAGAAAGAGCTGTTAACACACTGGCTGCTGAACTAGCTAAAAGAACAAGCGCAGTGTAAACCTGAAAAAAAGACTTTTTTGCACAGGCTAATACACATCTCCAGTTCTAATTTAGTACCAGAACCATTTAACAACAAGAATCGGTTGGGGAGAAAAGCGGGAGGGCAGAGGGGGTTAATTTGCTCCCAGGGTGTAAAGAGCTCCTTCCACAGTGCTTGAATTAACCACTGCACATCCCCTACACCCACCTGAGCAGGCACAGAGCTCTCTCCCGCTTTACAGCAAAACCAAGGGATTTTAGAAGTCACTTTGCTGGGGTCAGCCCTCACTCCTCAGGTTTTCAGCCTTTCAAAATGCACCCAAAAGGTCCCTGTCAGTCCCTGAGAGCAGCACTGGGGGAAGGCAGCAGGCACAGCCGGGAAGGAGCCCAGGGCACCCAGTCTGACCCTCCCAGGTGACCCAGAGCACAAACTGGAGGCAGTTTCTCACTTACAGCAGCTCCTGTGGCCTCTCCTGGTCCGTCTGTCTGGCTTTGGGCAGCAGCAGCTCGATGCCAGGGCACAGGACAAGCTCAGATCCCAGGCATCCCGTGCTGGTTTAAATAGCTGGGAGGGGAGGAGTGGCTTCTGCAGGACCAGCCCGGGCTGAGGGGGCACCTGGGCCTTTGGAACATGATCTTCCTGAAGCTGGTGAGCTGTGTGTACTCGACATTAAAGTTAAAAAAGCATTAAAATTAAAAAAAGCAGCAACTCCCTGCAGCTTTTCAGCCCAAAGCTGAAGTTTTACATGAGTGACTTTCCGTCTGGAGAATGTTAATGAGGTTTGCTTTGTGTTCAGACACAGTGAGAGGCTCGTCTGGGCAGATCACACATTCTGCTGCACATGTACCTCCTCCCCTTCAGGGACTGCAGTGACACTGTGGGGTCACCTCAGGGCACCTTTCCAAACCTGTGCTGCACAGACTTCAAGGGCCTCTCATCTAAACCCTGCAGACAAGCAGTGAAGATCTGAGCCAGGGTGGAAAACTGAGGGAACAGTTTTAAGCAAAACATACTGAAGACCATCTGAAAAGGTTTAGTCAGAGAATTAAACCCCTCCAGCCCTCTTTCACATCAATATGACACCACTAGGTACAGTCACCCTACTCTGTGATATCTCAGGGTTTAAATGCTGGAAGTGCCAAGTGATACTAAAATTAGAGCCAAGAACCCCTCTTAGCCCCCAGGGAAGTACAGCCCTTCCAGGGGGAGTGTGAGCTGAGGCACAGCCAGCACTGTGCACGTTGCTGCAACAGGAACAGAAGTGAGCTCTGAGTGAGACAAGTGAAGAGCAAAACTTGGCTGCAGCATTTCCACCCAGACTTCAAAGCTCCTCAGTGATGCAACGGGGCCACCAGTGCTACTGGCACAGCTGTGAGAGAATCCTTTGGCTCCTTGGATCCTCTCTGTTTGGCTGCTAATTACAGAGCTCCCCTGGAATTTCCCTCCTCCCAGCCAGGCTCACACAACAGGAGGTCAGTCCCTGCCAAGACCTGCACGTGTTCTGCTGGACCTGAGAAAACCTGAGCTGGGTCTGAACTGGCTACTGCTCTGAAAAAGAGGAAAATGAAATGTCAGCCACAAAGGAAGTTTGCAAACAAAGCAGGTAAAATTAACCGTGTTTGTGTATCACAAACCGCAGTGTTTTGTTACAGCTAAAAGAGTCAACAGCTGGAAGGTTAAATATGTTTATTTTAGTAGTGTAAGGGTGGTTTTACAAACAAATCTTTAGATTTTGCAATATACGCAAAAGAATCATTACAAAGGCAAAATATCCTCTCAATAATAGGGACTCTATGCAGCCTGAAATAAAATTAAACCTCTGTTTCTCTTTAAATGCATCTCAGTAAACATTGCTCTCCATTACTGATAAAATGTACATCTATAATAAATGACATCATAATTGGGGAGGGACACGACAACATTAAAAATAAGAAGTAAAAAAAAGTGGGGAGGGAAAATTATTACTCTGTTTAGGCTGTTATTTAATTCTAAATATGTCCATCTAAAAAAATTAAATATCTCTCTTTTTTTAAACATATCATTGAAAATTTTGCATGGCAGTGCAATACAGAAATAGTAAAATTCATCCCAAAAGTGCTATGTACAGCAGCATTGGTAAAATACCATCAGAAGGGACAGTGCTGTTCCAAGAGGAGACCAGCATGCTCCTCAGCCATTCCTGAAGTCCAGGCAGAAGGCATTTCCTGCCTGGTTTTCCCCATTCCCTTCTCTCTCCTGTCTCATTCCCTCAGATGATGCCTTGGGACAAGGACCAGCCACAGTTCAGGTTCAGGGTGTGCATGTGCCCACACATGTGCAGACATACAGATCTATATATATATATATATATTTATATTTATAAACAAGCTGGGTTTATAAAAGCATTGCTTTGGAACAAGAGAGCTCTTCTTCAAAGAGAAAATATGGATTTTCACTGAAATAAGCAGGTCCATGATGGAAGACGGACTTTATCTACTACATTATTAATTCCACTGCAATTCTGACTATTTTCCAGAGAAGACACCCTCAGAGGCCTCAAACTCTTCCAGAAAATAGAACAGGGAACGTGATTTGAAGTCCAGCCTCCTTTCATGGATTCGCAGTTTGTAAGACCAAAATTTACCTTAGCTGTTGTTAGCATCACATCGAGCTACTGTAAGAATTACTGAAATTAGTAAAGACCAGGAGATTTGCACAGAGCAAACTGCAGATGCAAGAAGTGGTCACATACAAAGGAGGCCAAACTGGAGGCTGGCAAAGGTGTAATTAAAAAAGAATACTCATCTATTCTTTTGGAGTCCTGATATTAAGCACCCTTGGAGGCGAGGGAAGGCCAGGAAGCACTGGGCCACGGGAGGCTGCTCTGTGCCCCTCGGGGCTGTGTTTTGCTGTGACAGGAGTGTAAACATTGCCTTGCTGGGTGCCCCCGGGTCACAGTTTGAGCATGAAGAACACCTCGGTGTCCGCGCCGCAGTCGGGCTGGGCCTTGGGCTGGGCCGGGAGCACGGGGGGAGCAGCCAGGTCCGTGCACACAGCCCTGGCCACGCTGCAGGCCCCCTCGGGGTTGCCCCTCTCCTCGATGGGGCTCCCCCCGAGCTGCCCCAGCCCCTGCAGCCGCTGCCTCTCCTGGGCCTGCCGGGCCCTGTTGGCGATGTAGCGCACGCGGCTCTGGCTGCGCGAGGACGAGCGGCGCAGCAGCCCCACGCTCTCCCCCTCCTCCTCCGACTCGCCGGGCTCCACGCTGATGGGGGACGTGATGTCGTTCTCCTGCTGGAAGGCCGTCAGCTTCCTCAGCTGCTCCGTCAGCTCGTCCCGGGATCTGCCCGGGGGCCTCAGGCCCGAGGAGCGGCGCTGCTCCCGCATGGAGCGCGTGACGAAGCTCCTGCTGATGCTGCGGTACTTGCTCTCGAAAGTGCTCACTATGTCATCGGAGGTGAGGTCTCCCAGGCTTTTGGATTTTGCCTGGTTGTTCCCAACCGTATCACGTGCTTTGGATTTGTTAGAAGACTGCCTGAGGCTCTCCATGTACAGCCTGCTCCAGGTGTGCCTTCTGGGGATGGACGAGAAGGCGTCCTGAGGGCTCCTGGCCAGCGGCCGGGGGCACAGCTCATCTGCCGGCAGCTGCCCGGACCTCAGGTTGGGGTTGGACTTGCTCTTGCTCACCATGGGCATCTCGTTGCCGCAGGCGGTGGCCGAGCGCGGGCGCAGCCCCCTCCTGAGGGCCAGGGGCTCCAGGGGGTCCTGGCGGAGGCCGAGGTCGGGGAGGCTCTTGCGGGCCAGGTTGGGGAGGGACAGGTCGATGACGGTGTCGTTGGAGGACATGCTGGAGGACGAGGACAGGCTGTCGCGGTGGCTGCTGCCCTCCAGCTTGCTCCAGATGCGGTCGTTGAGGGTGGCATCGCAGTACACCTCTGCTGCTGGGGACGGGCTGCCCGCGGGCTGGGCCGGGCCCGAGGGCTCTGACACCTTCTTGGCCCTCCCTGCTGTCATGTAAGAGCTCACCTGAGGGACAGGGACAGGCAGAGCCTGTGCAGCCCGGCCCCTCTGGGCAGTGTCTGCCTGTGTGCTGTTCGTGCCATTGCTCTGCTGTGGTAGAACAGCTGCTGCCCCCAGTTGTTGCCCTTTGGACTCAGAGGTGCTTTTTCTGTCTGTTAATACCTGCCCTGCTTGGTGGTTTGGCTCCTGGCAGTTTCCAGCAGGTTGGCCAGCACTGGGATCTGCTGCCCCTGCCAGCCTGGCTTCCTGGGGATGTGCTGCCAACCCACACCGACCTTCAGCTTTACTGCACACCCGTGTCCAGCCACTTTCTTCTGAGACACGTCCTGCCACGCTAGTCCTCTCATCTTCCTGGGCTACTAAACTTGTGTCAGCTGCTCTTGGGACAATCTGCACTTGGTCTTCTGCAGTCAGGTTTGTCCTTTGTTCTCTAGTGAGTAAAGATTCCTGAGGCTGGTTGGATGTGCTGCTTCCTTCTGATCGAGCCTCGGTGGAATGGTCAGACACAGACCCTTCTTCAGAGTCACTGTAAGGAGTAACGGGCAGAGGGAAGACAAGGCTGCAGTGACGGGTTTCATTGGCAAGAACTGGCTCCTCTGTGATCGTTTCTAGGCTGCACAAAGAAGTCACTGACCTCTGCATGGAGAAATGGCAGACGTCTGCTTGGGAGCCATGGAAAGAGAGGAAAAAGAAAGAAACAGAGGTACAGGGTTAATTACCTCTCACAAATCACAGTTCATGCTAAGGTTTATTCTTTCTGTGTTATCATTTTTTTTTCAAGGCATTAATTGTGTATATTCATCATGATTCTGAAAATAATTTATGACTTCAAACGCCAGGCTAAAGGCAGCAAAAATCTCTGCTCATTCGGTTTTAGCTGCCCAAAGCCCTGTTGTTTCAGGAATCTCAGCCCATGCACAGCAGCACCATATGACTGTTCTGGTTTTCTTATCAAACAACAACAGTACCCAGCAATTTGTGCCCTGTGTCCCCTTTTGTAAACTAAGTTTCCTTCCTCCACTATCCAGCACCACTTCAACGGCTCTTTCCCTTCCCTCCAGCTCTCACAGAGGTCACTGTATCAGATCCCAACCAGCCCATGAACAATAATCAGAACACCAGTGCCCAACCACCAGACACGACCCCAATGACCAATTACTCGGGAGAGAAGCAGCACAGGACTCGTGGAGCAGATTACAAACAGTCTGGATGACACAGTGGAATGTTGGCAATGGGACTTTTAAAAACAAAACAAAAAATTTAAGCGGACTTTGTTCTCCTAAAAAAAAACCTTGGCAACTCCTTTTTCAAAAGCTCTGCAGACAGAGGGTTCACGAGCAGCAGGCTGACAGTACAGCCCTGAGGAATCACTGCAGCCACCAATTCCCTGGAGGAAATGTTCCATCCCCTGCAACACTTATGGGCTGTACCCTAAGGGCCAAAGCAACCATGCCAAACACACCCCTTCCCACACCTCCAAACCACGGGGCAGCCATGCATTCCAGAGCTCACAAAGCACCACGGAGCCAGACAACACCTCAAGAACACGGGAGCAGGGAGTCACAGGGCAGGGAACAAACACAAACCAGGAAAACAGGCAACAAGGGGCTCGAACCAGGGACACTCAGCAGACAGTTACCTTTGACTTGCTTGTCCTTTCAGTTCTTAACTAGAGAGAGAGAGTGTGCATGTCGAATAATAGGACAGAACAGAGGAAAAATCCAGTTAATGTAGGGAAGGCAGGTGCAGATAACAGGATAAATTAGTGCTGAGGGAGGGAAAGGAGACACACAGGAATATTCACACACGTTTGTAGGATCCTAAGAATTTCTGACCAACCAGAGCACTCAATGGAATCCATAAATGGACAGTATTAAGTCCATTATTTTTTCTCAGAAGAAGACAAACAATTTTTGTTAGTGTTGAAGAAATGCACTCCACTGGACTGGGGAATGGAGTCATGGAATCACAAAATGGTTTGGCTTGGAAGGGACCTCAGAAACCAGCCCCTCTGACACAGGCAAGGACACCTTCCACTAGAGCAGGTTGCTTAGAGGAAGCTGGTCTCCTCTTCTACAAAGCCCTCTCCTATTGCTTTGGAAAAACAATCACCTGCACGACCAAAAAATGCCCAGGAAATCCCTGCCTTTCCTTCAGCACCAGGATTTCCAGCCCAGCACAGCAACCAGAAGCTCAGTGACAGGAAAAGACTGTTCCCTATATGGCCTGTATGGCATCAGTTGGAAGAGTCAGAAGGGAAGAAGGAACACGTGCCCATAAGCAAAATCCAACATTCCCAGATTCCCAGTATCTGGAGGAGTGTGAGGAAAAGCCCAGGGCTGATCAGACTAACGAGCCTCCTTTTCCCCATCCAGCACAGATTGAGGCACACCTGGAAGGTAAAACCCTGGAAAGTGGAATGCTGAGCCATAAAGGGAGAAGGAGAGATTAGAATTTCCTGTCCTGTCCTCGGGGCACTTCCCAGCAGCAGAATGTTGATTCCAAAGTGCAGCTCCAGGGGCTGTTTCCTTGGTTTCCTGACCCAAGGCACGGCCCTGCAGGATGGGAAAGGAGCTGTTTGTGTGAACAGAGGGGTTGTCACTGCACCAGCAGCACCCAGGCCAAGGCACCACTTCACCATTTGAAGGGTTTGCTGATTCCATGCTTGGGAAGTCAGATGGATTTAATCAAATTTCAAGCATATCACAATATTTGTTTAGTGGCTCGGGGGGCTGGCAGGGGAGCTGGCACTGATAATGGGAAATGGTTTCATATGTCACACCACTCAGAGCCTGTGAAAAGCCTGATGCCAATAATTTAGGCACAGAAAGAGCTCTGCTGCTTTGGATTAACTGCAAGTCACGGGAAGCCGCAAACATCTCCCCTCCCATTGTCCTGGTATTTTCCTAAAAGCTCAGAGCAGATAATGGAAAAATACACTAAAAAAAAAAGTATAAAAAAAAAACAGAAGAAAAATTGTAGACACCCAACCAGATTTAATTGATCAAACAAATAAAATATTTTAAATTTCTGGATGGGGCTTTCAAAGAAGCCCACTCGAGGTGGGCAGTCAGAATCTGTTACTAAGAGAAGAATTACATCTTAAGAAGCACCAAAGTCACTTCCCTGTTCCTGAAAATGGAACCATCAGTGTCCAAATTCCTTGGACAATTAAGGACAAGGGGGAGGGATTTGAAGAGAAGCTCTTAGAGTCACAGCCAAAAGCTCTATTTCTTTACTTCCTCTTTACAATTCTATGAAACAGAAAACTCCTGTCAAAGTCTCTTCCCTTCTCTCCCCTTCCTGCCAAATCAGGAGGAAAAAAAAGCCATTTTCCTTATTAAAATTCATATTTTGATAGCCTCTGTTCCATTTTCCATCTTTACAAACACACAGTCCCAGTGACCACAGACCTATTTCTGCCTTGAAATAACTATCAAATGGGGCAGTTTTAGCAGCTTTGCCCTAACTGGACACATTTTGCTTTGCAATGGGAGATGCCAAGAGTGGCCCAGCCCGGCTGATGTCAGGGAACATCAGCTCACACTCTGCTTTGTGCTGTGCAACTGTGCCCTCAGGTCACAGGCAGGGCAACTATGGAGCACTGAGTGAATCCATAAATGTTTGCATGCTGGGAATTTACACATCTAGGATCAGAATGGGCTGCTGTGCTTATAAAATGGGATCTCCTGAATAACCCAGAGCAGGGAATTCCATCCAGGAATCCCTGAATTCATGGCAGTACTTCTGCAAGTTCTTTGAGGAAGGGACATGTTAGATCTCATTCCTGATGTGGTTATCCCCCAGTGAAACACAAAGACTGACAATGGAAATATTGTTTGCTGGGATGGGTTTCCCATATTCAATCTCACTCAATGCTCTGGTTTGGATCTTAAAATTGACTTAGTATCATACCACATTCACTAAGAAAAGCAAGGAAACAAAAAACCCTGAACAGACAACCCAAACACTCATGGACTACTGACAGTGTTACTACTGCAGATGGTTCACTAGGCATGGAAAGGACTGATCTAGACCAGACACGTCTACAAAAAATAAAAGAAAAATATTTATGCAGATTTTTTTTTCTGTCTTTGCCAAAATTAAAAAAAAAAAAAGAGCTCTTGACAGCAAAACAACATAGAGGAGCCTCTAAGTAAAGATGCTAATGCAGAAGCTGAGACGACGACGTGATCTACAGTGGGGAAGGGTGAAGAAAATCTGGTCTTACCAGTAAAGAATATAGGGGATTTACTTCGAATTTCCTCCAACTTTTGAACGAACAAGGCGTTCATTTCCCTCTGTAGGGTGCCCACTTGCCTTCGAGAAGGTTCAGACCAGTGCCTGGGGAATTCTGGGCTTCCAAGGCTTTCTAGACTGCTGGAGTTGGAGGATATCGAGCCATTGCTGGCTGCGACCAGGTTGACAGTGCTTCCGTACTTGCCACCTGACTGGCCCTGCCAGCGCTGCCGGGAGTGAGCCTTTATTCCGTGACACTTAGAGTCAACACTCCTCTTCCCTGGGGTCACCAGAGGCTGGGTGCTGTCAGCGGGGTCATCGGCAGTGCCGGGGGACTGCAGGTCTGCCTGGGGCCTGGGCTGGGCTCTCACCACCCAGGTCCTGAGCTCGACCCTCTCCTCCGCAGCGGCACTGCCACACTGCCCGTGGGCAGCGGGCCTGGCGGGGGGCTCTGCCCACGGGCCCTCCAGGTCGGGGCTGTCCCTGGAGCCGATCATGCACCTCATGCAGTTGGTGGCCACGCCGATCCTGCCCGAGCTGTTGATGGCGCAGCGGGCGAACACGCTCTGCTTCTCGCCCGGGGGCTCCTGCGGCCGCACCCGCCGCGCCCGGGGCAGGGGCTCGCTGAGGGCAGCTCCCGCCCGGGCACAGCTCTGGCTCTGGCCCTTGCCAGACCCTTGGGCCTTACCTTTCCCCCCCTGGCCGGGCGCCTCCCCGCCGGCACCGTCCCGGGGAGCTGGGGATGGAGAAGCACTTTCTGGCTCTTGCACGAAGCGGGGCTGGGAGGCGGCGTCCCCGTCCCGGTCCTCCCCGGCCCCTTCCGAGCCGGTGTCCTTGGTGTCCAAAGCGATCTCGGGGAAGCCCTTCTTGTTCTTCTTCTGGCTCTTGGCGGGGGCGCTGGCCGTGCGCCGCAGCAGGTGGCTGCTAAAGGAAGGTCTGCGGTGCAGCTGCCCAGCAGCATGACTGTCCAGAGAGGCCTGCTTTGGACTTCTGAGAAACAGCCCTTTTAGACCTAGAGCTGGTTTGGCCTGCAAGACAAATACAGAGGGACACGTATAAAAAGTCCTTCGCAGAAAACACAACTCTCTGCCCTTGGGCACTGGAGCTCATGAACAAATCATCATCCACACAGAGAGTCTCCTGCCATATTCCTGCCATCAGCATGAGAACTAAACCAGAAATAGGACAGGGACTGAAAATGGAAAAAATCACTAACACCAGCTTTGCAAAACATCACATCTCTTTTTTTTTTTGGCAGTTATGTTTTTAGATAACATTTTCCAACCACACTTATCTCTGTATTTCCCATCGTTCCCTTACTAGCGTGTAGCTACTTACAACATCTACATAAACATTAGAGATATTGAAAAGACAGAGCAATAAAAAAGGAATTACTTCTGTCTACAAGGATCTCATTCCGAAAGCTGAAGAGTTTCTCAGTTTCACCCAAAACATATGCATTTAAATTACAAGCTGGAAATGCATCCTCTAGGAACTGCTGGGAAATAAACACTGGCCATAATACGGAATATTTTTTCAGTCTAAAGGAGATTTACCCTTCAATTGAATTGAGCACTATCATGAATAGCAGTTAACTATATGCAGGCAAATGATCACCGAATATTTCAATTTCTATGGTAATTTCCTACCATACAACACTTATCCAAAGACACTCGAGTATGTTTTCATCACTGAGGAAACACACCATAAACAAGGGAAGTTAGTCAGTGTAACAATACAGTTCTTCATATTCTTCAGCACTTATTAAAGCACTAAACATACAAATTCACCATCATGAATCTCCCACCATCATACAGGTGATTGACATGTCAGTGGAGCAGTGTCAGCATTCCCGTGAGCATTCCAGGTGCACTTGCCAACTTTTACAGCGAGAGGCCAATGCCCAGGACAGTGTTGGGAGCTCTGCAGGTACAGCCTGGTACACACAAATCCCTCACAGCAGACAAAGGTGTTTCCCTGCTAAACCTGCTCTTCCTTTGCTCTCTTTGTTGCCCAGTTAGATCAGACTCTCTTTAGCAGCTGGATGAACCCCGGGTGCATCAGCCAGTGATTGAGAGGCGCTGTCAGAGCCCGTGGCAGGACCTGCTCAGCATCCCTGCCCAGCATCCCTGCCCAGCATCCCTGCTCAGCATCCCTGCTCAGCATCCCTGCTCAGCATCCCTGCTCAGCATCCCTGCTCAGCATCCCTGC